>NC_056726.1:1401356801-1401571683 GCF_019279795.1 Protopterus annectens
CAGAAATGCCTTTTTCCAGGTGTTTTCTGATTATCCTTGCCCTTCTCTTCTTAGTCACATTCTTCTCTCTTTGCCTTTCCCTGTCCCTTCCTATTTGGTTAAAGATCACTCAAGATTCTTGGGTTCTTTCCATAATTTGCCAGGGATATTACCTGGTTTGGAAATCTCTTCCCCCATTTTTGGGCAGTGCTCAGCCTCCTCAGGAACAACTGCCCTTTTTTCCAGAGGTACTTCAGGGTTTGTTGGTTTAGGGAACTATTCCAGAAGTTCCGACTCCTCAAAGGTAGAACGGGTTTTACTCCTCTATAATGTTCTTGGTCCCAAGGAAAGAAGGCACCTGGAGACCCATTCTGTGAGCTAAACACCTTTATGAAGGTTCATTCCTTTCAGATGCTATCCCTTCAAACCTTGTTTCCTTTTCTGGTTCCGACTCCTCAAAGGTAGAACGGGTTTTACTCCTCTATAATGTTCTTGGTCCCAAGGAAAGAAGGCACCTGGAGACCCATTCTGTGAGCTAAACACCTTTATGAAGGTTCATTCCTTTCAGATGCTATCCCTTCAAACCTTGTTTCCTTTTTTGCTTCCTCAGGCTTTTCTAGCTTCTCTGGATCTCAAGGATGCTTATCTACATATCCCAATTCATCCCCTTTTCAGGAAGTTTTTACATTTCTGTGTTACTTCTGATATTTTCATTTGTTTACTTTTCCCATTTGCCTTTCTACTGCCCCAAGGGTCTTCACCAAATGTCTCGCTCCTGTGATTGTGTTTTGCAGATTGAGAGAATACAGATCTTTCTTTACCTAGATGATATGCTCATTCAGGCCTCTTCAGAGATTTTACTTCAGTGTCTGTGCCTTGCTATTTGTCTTCTGCAAAGCCTGGGGTTTACTGTAAATTTCCAAAAATCATTCATGACTCCTTCTCAGGATCATAATTTTCTAGAGTGCAGGCTCGAGACTATTCCAATGCTGGCATCACTACCTCTCACCAAGACTTTACTTCTGATTACTTTCTTTCAATCCTTTCTTTGGCTTCAGTTCCATCCAGGGAGGCTCTGGGATACATGGCTTCCACCACTCCTGTGCTTCCTCTTGCCAAGATTCACATGAGAAAGCTCCAGTGGTTCCTAAAGTCAGTCTGGCTTCAACATTCCCATCTTTTAAATTTTCTAGTCCCACTTCTTCCATGTCTCAGGCTGGAACTTCAGTGGTGGATTCATCATTTGCCTGTCAACCCAGGGCTTCTTGTTCAACTTCTAGTCCCCTCACCGGAATTCTTCACAGATGCCTTAAATGTGAGATGTGGAGCCTCCTTTGTTCTCTTCAACAATAGAAAGACCCCATCTGTGTCAAAGAGATGAGAGCCCTTCTCCTGGCTCTTCAGGCTTTTCATTCTCTTCCTCTCAGGGCCCTACAGAATTCTCACGGACGATACCACAGTGATGTGGCATGTCAACAAGCAAGGGGGGACAATACCACAGTGATGTGGCATATCAACAAGCAAGGGGGGGCAATACCACAGTGATGTGGCATATCAACAAGCAAGGGGGGACAATACCACAGTGATGTGGCATATCAACAAGAAAGGGGGGACAAGATTGTATCTCCTTTGAGACTACCTCTTCAGGTTTGGGATCTAGCTACCCAGTATAAGATAACCATTCAGACAGTTTACATTCCTTCACATCAGAACATAGTGGCAGATTCTCTGAGCAGGTCCATAACCCAGTCCCACGTGTGAATGCTTTAAAGGGATGTGTTTCTGCACATTGTCCACTGGTGGGGGCTTTCCTTTAGATCTATTTGTCTCCCCTCTGAACAGACAAATTCCTCTCTTGCAGCAGAGTCCCAGGTCCTCTGGCCTGGAAGGTGGATGCCCTCTCTTTGTTTTGGAAGGGGATGTTTCTTTATGTCTGCCTTCTTATTCCAAAGGTCCTGTTTAATATGGAACAGAATGCCCCCAAAATCTTGCTGGTGTCTCCTTTTTGCCCAGACAGCATTGGCTCCCCCTTCTGCATTTAGCCAAGGGTAATCATCACAAATTACATGACAGGGTGGACCTACTTGTAGAAGATAAGGGATCTCTCATCCATTTCCACCTCTCAACTCTTCAGCTGATTTCCTTCAGACACCTTTTTTTCTGAGGATGTGCTCTGGGTCCTGCAGGAGGCCAGAAAACCCACTACTAGAAAATATTTGTCCAAATGGAAGAGATTTTCTGCCTGGTGCCTTCTTGTAACTTGGATCCACTTTGGATGTTTCTTTGGTTCTCTCTCTTATTTGTGTGAAATGCTCAATGCTGGGTTGGCATATTCTTCTATTAAAGCTGACCTGTCAGCTATTTGTAGTTGTCTGCCTTTGGCCTCAAATCTAGAGGTCAAAGAGAGAGTCAAACAGTTTCTTAAAGGTGTCCTTCATATTAGGCCATTCAGGAAGCCTATTCCTTCTTCCTGGGACCTTAATTTCGTTATGGAAAAGTTGACTCTTTCCTTTTGAGCCTGCTGCTTCAGCTTCCTTACAGCATTGTTGTTGGAAGACTGTTATTTGGCCTCTTACTTCTGCCAGATGGGTGTCTGAGCTGCAAGCCCTTATGGCTGTCCTTCCTTTTTGTTTTTTTCATCTGCAAGCCTTTATGGCTGTCCCTTCTTTTTTTATTTATCATAAGGACAGGGTGTCTCTCATTACTAATCCTTCTTTTATGCCCAAGGTGGTTAATGAGTTGTCTCTTAATCAGTCTGTTCATTTGGCTATTTTTTTTCCTTCTGCACAATCTGCTAGTAAAAAGGTTCTTCACACCTTGGATTTGCATAGACAACTCTGATATTATTTAGACAAAATTGAAGCCATTCATGAATCTGAGTTGCTTTTTATTTCCTTTAATCCTAGGTCTTTCAGGTTTGGCTGTTTCCAAGCAAACCATTTCTTCTTGGATATCTTAAGCTATTTTTTTTTTGTTATTCATTTCATGGGAGGAGCCTTCATTCCTCTGTTAAGGCTCATTCTGCTAAGGCTGTAGCCTCTTCTGGTGCTTTTTGCAAGACTTTGGATACTAATTCTATTCTTGAGGCAGTAAACCTGGACTTCCATGCATACTTTTACCAAGCATTGTAAGTTGGATGTGATTTCTAGGGCTAGAGCTGGTTTTGCAAAGGCCATTATTCATTGCTTTCTTGAGGACTCTGCTGGCTCTTCCTCCCAGTCTTCTTTCTGAGTGATTGTACTCTCCCTATTATAAGGAATACTCCAATAGTGATATGGAAGGACATAGTACAATTATGCAAAATCTTACCATAACAGTAGATGACCTTTTCTTCACTATTGCAGTGTTTGCTCCCTCCTCCCCCTGATCCTTTTTCCTTCTGGATGTACCTGTTACCTACTAGTATCCTTAGACTGTTGTTTCTGCTGGGGCTTTTTCATGTGTGAGGATGGTACAGCTGGACATCACCTTTATGCCCTATGCCGTGCATGGGGAGCATACGTGTGACATACTGCATACCTATTATGACCTAAAGTCTTTGGTATGCTAGCTGGACATCGGGCTGTCCTAGGCAGGGGATCAATATTGTAAAGAATACTGTAACAGTGAAAAGGGGGACATCTACTGTTATGGTAAGATTTTGCACAACTGTACTTTCTTAGACTTGCAGACATCATTAACATGATGGATGGATGTCAAAAAAAAAATCAATCCACCTGCCTCCCTCCTTGGTAGTGATCTCCTTGGACACATTTGCCTTGGGGTGAGTTAAGGGCATTTCCATGGGCTGATAGTTCAAGGTGCCTGATTTTTCTCTGTAACCTTCTCTTCTCTTCATGTCAGCAGATTTTTATTTATTTATTTATTTATTTTATATTTGTTAACCGGGCTAGTCTAGCTGGATACATATCCTTTTTCAGTAGAGGCCCGAGGAGAAAAGCTCCAACATAAATGGTAACTCACAAATTGAAAAACAAATTATAAAAATACAGGTTATTTTTAAAAAATTATAAAAAAAGTATAATCAAGTTGACGTGTTACATTAGCACGATTAGTAAAAAAGTACAACTTTGTAAAGAAGAATTATGGGACAAGGAATGATCAGTTGGTATACATAGCAGAGATATGTTAAATACCAATAGTATATATACTGCTCAAGAGACACCCAATATTTTGGGTAAGGAGGATTTCAAGATCAGTAGTTGGGAGCAAGAAAGAAGGGGAAAGTGGTTTGGATAGATTGGATAAGAAAGTAATATGAATTAGTTTAATCAGGTTCAGGACATGGGCATAGCCATTGTGTCTTGAGATATTCTTTCAGGTTGCTTTTGAACTGGTGATGAGAGGTAGTATTTCTAAGGTTGTTTGGTAGGAGTTCCATGGTTTGCCAATGGAGTTGGCAAAGAGGGCATCACCGCCAGAATTATTAGCTTTAATGGTTCGGATCTGGGTGCTGTTGGATGATCAAGACAGTTTAGGTTAGTGTATGGGATCAATATGCTAGACAGAGATGGGGTTCTATCTGGTTGATTAATTATTTTACAAGCTTCAGTGAGTTGGTTGAGTTTAAGAAGGTTGGGCAGTTCCAACCAGCCAAGTTGCCTCAGGTTATGACAGTGATGGGTGCGATAAGGAGAACCTGTTATGAATCTAGCAATGTGGTTATAGGCCAAAGAGAGCATGTTTAGTTCACGTTTATTGAGGAAGGAAAGGACTGGGGAGGCATAGAGGAGGGTAGAGAGGAGGAGATTAGAAACTACATCGGAAATGTTGACCTTCCAAATATTCCAGTATCCCCTCCCAGTGAAAGTTTTACCCATATAGATGGATGATATTGCAGTTTAATAGTATGTCAAGAATAAGTTGTATCCTGTGCATAAAACTGTGTGGGAATGGGTGAGGTCAAGCATCCATTTTTTTCCATCCATATTCCCGGAAAGTCCAATTGTTTGTTTAAACAGGCAAGCTGGATAGATTCTTGTAGCTACCCCATGAGTGGTCCCTCAGCAGTTCAGAATCAAGGAAGATTTTCTTATGATTATGGAAACCATGAAACTAATTGTTTGTCTTCCCAACCAATGCAAAGTGCAGGGATAACCTTACCTTCATTTCATGTAGTACGCTGTTGACATCAAATGGCCACCTTGACTCTGCACTTCCCCCATTTGTTCTTATGAAATTCCTCTAGAAAACAAGACACCATGAAGTCTGAGTCATCCTAATAGCTGCTTACTCACAGCAGTTCAGATTTCTCCTTGGACATCATTTTTTTGGAGAAGCTCTTGCTCTTTAGTCCTATGAGAATGCTGGTGACGCATCCATCAAATAGGCTCAATCAGCTATTCCTTTCAGCTTGCTACTGCTCCACTTCCTGTAGCTGCTAGTAATCCTTCCTTTTCCAGCAAAGTGGTCAGTGTACTTACTCCTTTCCAAAAACTTAGCATGAAAAAAATCGTATAAGGAAAATGGACATGTTTTTCAGTGTGGGATGACTCCAGTGGCTTGGGTCTCTATTTCTGATCCTATTCCTGTAGCCCTAAAGTATCTTGCATCAGTTTCTGAAATTGGTCTTAGTTGCTCTGCCATTAAAATACATTTGGTTACCATTTTCAAGTTGCACCAGCATCACAATTCCAGTTCTTTAACGTGGCTGGAAAGAAGGCAAACCCTTTCCCAGAGCCCTTTCTTTGTTGAGGCCTCTGGTATTTTGGCAACATCTTTTTGATGTTTGTTTGTTTTTTGGATCTGATACAGAAAAGACGAGTGCAAAAGTCATGGGGTCCAAGTGTTGTGTACAGCACAGTCTAAAGAATCCCTAGGGAGGTGTAGGTGAGAATGAGTCAGTATACTGTGTGACTTTTGGTATCTAAAGAAAAAGAGGTGAGAGACAGCAGGGTTATATTTTCAATCAAAAATGTAAACTGTTGATTTTTCACCAAAGCAACCAGGCTGGCTGCAAACACCAGGACGACCAAAAATACTCCTATAAAGTTTTATTGATTAAGAGCTTTTGTCTCCTGCACCAGAAGCGTCATCAGAATGGGTCTATATTATATGCTCAAAGAGACTTTTCTTCGAACATATAATCATCGACACCTAAAGAGCGAACGCTCTAAAGCACAAGCGGCCACATCCGCAAATAGTTTCCCGGGAAAAATTCATGGGGCTGTACACAAAAAAACACAAACTTCAAAACCCTAATCAAGTGGGGGGCTTTTCCCCCACACCCCCCTCAATGAACTATACCAACTCCGAGATCGCTGATTGTTGGGGAAAAGGGCAATTCGCGATAACGGCCAACTGAATTTATTTCCCAAGGAAAAAATTCGAGGATGTGGCCATTCGTGCTTTCGAGCGTTCACTCTTTAGGTGTCGATGATTTGATTCAAAGAATAGTGTCTTCGAGCATATAATATAGACCCATCAGAATAACAAAATCCACTGACAATCCCTTTTAAATAAAACTAAAACCAACCCTATTGGTAGTTGAAAAAAATGTCATAATAAATCATCAATCCAGTCTTAAAGGGACAACAAGATAAATACACAATAAGACAAGGAGAGCTGCACATAGGTTTTCCTTCCCTCCCTGTATAAATATGTGCACATGATGGGGTTATGTGGTACAGGTTTTCCTGTACCATATGTAGAAGATAACTTTGGCACAGGACCTCTAAAATATGTTACTTTCCAAAATACTTGGAGAGGCTTTTGATTCATTGGCCCTTTTTTTCAATTATAAAGGAATTCCCAATACTATTCTAGCATGTCCAAAGGTCAGTTGTCAATCTCCTCTATGGTCCAGCTGGTGAATCTGGGAATCTTGAGGCAATGTTACAACTGCCTCATGTACACAGACAACCCTCTCCTCCTTCCAACAAATTCTAACACATGTGAGAGATGCAACCATATAGCCAAACTGGAGGCTAAGCTCTCTCAATTCAGTACTGGCATAACCAGTCAGGAGGAGAAGGAAACCACACTCACTACAATTACAGTCTCACATAGACCTACCACGACAGCAAACCAAACACATAAACACACAAAAACATGCTCAGAGGCTCTAAATAAAAATCTGCCTAAGCAGCAGAGACCTCCAAAGCAGACACCCAAGCAACCGCTACCCCAAAACAAAACACGTGCAACACATAGCTCACAAAGCCAGTGTGCCGAACAGTCACAGCCCTTAAGGCTAAACAACACACCTGATACACTTGTAATAGGTGACTCTATCTAATCAGGCACACTGACGTCCCGCTCACCAGGCTGAACAAGGAGAAGGTCACGGTGAGCTGCCTGTCGGGCGCTAGGATCCTCCACATAACACAAGCACTCAGGTCACTCCAAGGCAAGTACAAATATGAGTCAAGTCATTGTCCATGCTGGTGTGAATGACCTGAGATGTACCTCCCTGGACTACATGAAAAGAGACATAGAGGAGCTCTCTGAGCATGTAGCCCAGGCCGGTATGACCCTGACCTTGAGTAGCATCTTACCCTCACCAAGAATGATGCCACAATATGAAGACAAGATGATCAATTTCAACAATTGGCTTAAGTATTGGTGTCATTCAAAGGAGATCCAATGCCATTCTGCCTGGGATGACATGCTCGACAAGCCACGATGCTTCGCTAGGGATGGCTTGCACCTGTCTCCCCTGGGCTTTCGGATATTGGCAAAGGCTCTTGCCACCCCCATAGTGCCTTTTTTAGGCAAGGCTCAAAAGACAGACCCACCTCCATAGGTATCACAAGGGATAAGAAACTAAGAGTAATGCTACTCAATGCCAGAAGTCTAAACCTCAAGATGCATGCACTCAAAACTCTCCTTAGCATGGAGAACATCGATATCTGTGCAGTAACAGAAACCTGGTTCAAGGCTCCCGAGAGCACTCCAGCACTACCAGGTTATACCTGATACCATGTTTTTCGGCCCCAAAACTTGGACCGAACCACAAAAGGAGGGGGAGTATCAATATTCGTCAAAGATACCCACACCTCCAGGTTGGTGGCACAGCACGAAGCATCAAAGAATATCCATATGCAACTAACAGTGGGTAATACTGCCTTCCAGTTTATAGCCTGCTACAGACAACCCTCCCAAACCCAGGAACCCCACTCGGCCTTCCTGAGAACACTGGAAAATATGAAGGTCTCTCCAAGCACCATTATATTGGGCATCTTCAACTACCCTAACATAGACTGGGAGCATTACTCTAGCTCCAACACCCTAGCCCGAAGGTTCCTAGAATTTATAAACTCAAATGCCATGGAACAACTTGTTGCCACTCCCACAAGAGGGGAAAACATACTGGACCTGATCATCACCAACATGGGGACTCTATTCTCCAGACCAGAAGTGTATCCCTCACTGGTAAGATCAGACCATAAACTAATCTCACTAGATATTCACATCCTGACCCCAGCCGCTGCCCAGAAAACCACAGTGAAAAACTTCTCTAAAGCAAATTTCCCACTCCTCAAAACCGAGGTGGAATCCTTCAAAGCCCCCGGGCCTGTGGAAAATACGGCCCAGACCGCAGAATCGTTTATAAACGCATTCTATGAACACCTTCAGGAATGCATGGATCATGCAATCCCAAATAAAACCAAGACCCAATCCTCCAAAGTTAGGTGTCCTGCCTGGTGGACCCCAGCCATAAACAAACTATACAATAGAAGGAGGAAGCTACTACATGATGGAGCAAAATCCCAAAAAGGGAAGGCATCTCTGATCAGTATTAGCAAAAAACTACGGGCACTCATAAAATCGTCTAAGGCCAGCTTCGAGAGAAAAATTGCACAGGACACTAAGGATAATCACAAGGCTTTCTTTAGTTATGTTAGGAACCTGGGTGGGAATTCCCAGATATGGTCAGAATTAGTCCAAAATGACAAAAAATACACTGAACCCACAGACATTGCCAACATCCTAGCTGACAGGTTCAGCGCAAACTTCTCCCCCCCTTCCCCACCAAAAGGGCAAATATCTATCCCAGCAGAGTGCTGCCCCCCTGACATCTCAGATGATCAGGTAAGAACCACCCTCTCCAAAGCAACAAACACAGCATCAGTGGGACCAGACGGTGTCCCGGGCTGCGTCCTACATGAACTCCAAGAAGAACTAAACCCAAACATAAAACTACTGTTCAATCTCAGCCTTACTACAGGATATGTACCCAAAGAGTGGCATACAGCAACAGTAGTCCCTCTCCACAAAGGTGGTGCCTCAACAGATCCTGGAAACTATCGCCCCATAAGCCTGACTAGCTTGGTCTGCAAAGCTATGGAAAGGATCATCATGGACCTCATAAATAAAGATATTGGGGACCTACAGACACTGGATCCTACCCAGTTCGGCTTTGTTAAGGGCAGATCCTGCCTCTTAAACCTGGTTGATTTCTTTGAAACAGTCACCAAGGCCATTGACGAGGGGAAGGTGGTCCACACAGCCTACCTGGACCTTGCAAAAGCCTTCGATACAATACCCCACTCGGGCATTATAGATAAGCTCACCAGCTTGAATATAAACCCCTATGTCACTAGATGGGTTGAAAACTGGCTCAAGGACAGAACCCACATGGTTAGAATTGCTGGAGCCACGTCAGACTCCAAAATAGTTACAAGTGGCGTCCCACAAGGCTCAGTCCTGGGACTTCTCTTGTTCGGTATATATTTCTCGGAGGTACAGGCTAACACGGAAGGACTGTGGCTGACCAAGTTCGCAGATGACTGCAAACTGGGTGCCATAATAGACTCTCCAGCCGACACAAGCATCCTACAAAAGGGCCTCATAGAAACAGACAACTGGTGCCAGAGCCATGGCCTCAGGCTAAACGTCAAAAAGTGTATAGTCATCCCCTTTGGCAAAAACAAAGTGCCCACAAATTACCACATAGGTGGTAATCCATTAAGTACGGAAGAAGTAATTAGGGACCTGGGGACCCAAGTTGATAGCAGTCTCTCATTTGACAACCACGTGGCCAAAGTGGTTAGAAAAACATTTTATATAGCCCACCTAATCATGAAGGGATTCACATCTAGATCAGGGGAGGTCATCGTGCCTGTTTACTCATCTCTCATCAGGCCCATAACTGAGTACAATGCCCCTTTTGGGATGTACCTTACCAGACACCTGCAGCAACTGGAAAGACCCCAAAAGTACCTCACCAAGAGGATCAAAGGGCTCAAACAGATGCCATATGCTGCCCGGTTAAAGAAACTCCAGCTCTACTCAGTGGCTTACCGCCTGCTCAGAGGCGATTTGTGCCAGACGTATAAAGCCATGTCCAACCCGGAATTAATGGACATGCTGCACCTCAGAAAATCCAAATCCCATCGAGCTACGCGCTCGAGAGACTTGAACCTCAGCACTGAAATAAATAGGACATGCTGGAGGGACAGATTCATAACCCAGATGCTCCCTTCACTCTGGAATAAAATCCCAGTCCAGGTTAGGCAGAGTCCCTCATTGACTCTCTTCAAGAGGAATCTTGATGAATGGATGGGAGATGGTAGGTTTACCCCGGGTATTACTTCTGTGTCACTGTTAGACAGAGGCACAGTATACTAACCTCGAAAAAGAGCATAGCAAAATTAATTTAAAATGGGTGGCGAAAGCCAAACGCACTCTGGCTAGGCTTATAAATGCCCTAGGGCAGATAGCCTAGTATGAACCTATGAACCTATGTAATTGTGTATGCAGCACAAAAACAGGCATGTAAAATAAATTGTTCTGTGGGTGTTGGCTGGAGAGAGTTGCAAGTGATTATACCTTTGTGAATTTTGAGAGTGGGAATTACTTCACTTATTTGCAGTCACACAAATTGCTTTTTCATTTCCTGCCATGCGTTTAGGTATGTATACGCAAAGCTGTTTTTTTTTTTTTTTTTTTTTTAATTCAGTACGTTCACTAGTTGTATATTGTATAATTTTTCATATTATAGTGTTAACTACTTTTGAGATGCAAAGAAATGTAAAACTGTAATATTAAGATCATTTTGTTACAATTCCATTGGCTACAAATGAGCAAATTAGGTATAAGGGGAAATTCAAGGTTATAGTCTAGGGGAAAAAAAGTAGGTCTGTATAATTAAAAATAACATAAAGCAAACTGTCACACAAACAATTACCCACATGCATTTATTTTTATTTATCCTTTGTTCATCAGGTTAGTCCTACTGGGCTAGTAGCCTCTTTCCAGGAGGGTTCCAGTATGGTATTGATTACTACTAGAGGAAATTTGATCAAGGTATCTGGGAATGTCCTCTACTCTTTTCAGTGGATGTTGTGGGATCTTTTTGTATCCAACTGAGCTAACACCAACTCAAGCAGATGGGGCCCGTGTTTAATGCATCATCTAAGGGATAGCACTCTCAGTAATGCAGCACCCCCTACCCTCTTGTGCTGCATAACATTGTCAGTATTCCATCTACCTGGTATGGGAATAGATTCCACAGCCCTCTGTACCAAAGGTGCGTGTTATCTGTTGCGCCATTGAGACTGGCGTATCCAGTTTGACCCCGTATACCATGTCATAAACTGAGGTGCTGAATGCAGTCTGACCATAAAAAAAAAAAAAAAAAAAAAAAAAACTTCTCTGCATCATTTTGTTGTTGTAAGATAAACAGATGTAGAAAGTTCATGAAATGTATCTATAGCATGTGTCTTTGCATGTATCTCCTCAAAGATTTTCCACCTGGCTTGAATGGCAAAAAAAATCTCAAAACACATTTATGGTTGGGCAGTGAACTTAGAGTGACTGTTCTCTGTTAGTCAGTGGGCTATACATATCATATAGGTATATTCACTGACGGTGCAGAGGGCATTGGTACGAGATTATGTACAATATTAATGTCTATACAGGTTTGTTTGGTTTAATCCAATGGGCAGCTTTTGGCATTTCCAGTATCAAGTCTCTCATGAAATTAAGGAAACCACTTCACTTGGAGCCCAATATTAGCCCATATGACTTAAATATTCCTGGTCCTCTGATGTTATGTACAGACTTCAGCCTCACTAAGTTGAAACTTAACTTTTGCCTGCAGATTAACATTGTCTTTGTCAGACAAACCCATCTTGGGAATAGCACAACTGAGCTGTCTTTCTGTATTTGAGCATAAAAAGCTTCAAAGTGATATTTTGATGGCCACTGTGGAACTGTCAGGCGCCAAGCAATCTTGAAGAGCTGGACATAAGTCCCCATTTGGGAAAGCCTTTTATTTTATGAGAAAAACATTTTTTTTTGTTAAAACTTTAATTCTTCGTTAGGAAACTTAATGTTTTGGGACTGTCATTACATGTGTAATTAATATATTTATGGTTATGCTTACATGAACTTTCTGTGAGAGGAAGAGTTTTACTTTTGACATAAATTGGAAAGGTTTATGTGTCTGGGCCAGGATACTGTACTTGTTAGGGATTGTCTGTGATTTACTTACCGCTGAACCATTTGTGTACCTAACACAATACTGACTCGTGTAGATGTCTTTCTCAGCCTATCTATGGAACAACCTCCGGTCTCAGCACGCAAAAAAAAAAAGAAGAAAGCTGTAATGGGGTCTTAAGGTGTTAGGCCAGCTCATGTGCGTCAGCCACTGGTGGGTGACTCTGTTGTGGCCTCTTGTTGCTCCTCATACTGCCCATTTTTCCCCCAGTCTGCTTGATGTGGCCTTTTTGGCCACTAAAGACCATGGCAAAGCCACATCCTCTGTCAATTTAGGGATGCTCTTGGTGGTAAAGAGAAAAGCTATTTTTGTTTGTTTCAGGGTAAGGGGCTGGGGTAAGGGGCTGGTGAAGGGTTGTCACTTGGTGGGGAAAGTGAGATGCTAGCTGGGAACAATGTGCCTACTATTAGTCGGTTTGTTTTCAGGGACAGTGTGCTTTGTGGAAAAAAAAAAGTCTCCTGTTTTCATCTCTCTGGACAGAGCAGATTTACTGGGATTTGTTTTAGATAGCTGGGTTCTGAAGGTAGTCCAGCAGGATTACACTTGGTAGTAGGACTTCCCTCTCCACTTTCCAAGGGATTCTCTCTTATCCAGGGAAGCCATATCTCTCTATTTCATCCCATCCTGCAACAGGGTTTACCTGTTGTTATCCAAAACCTACTGTACCGAACTGCAAAAAGACGAGATGACTTTGCTGAAAACTGATTTTTTCAAACATTCACATCACTGGAGTTTAACTCCAGGAAAAGAGACACTTGGCCACCATGGGGAAATTTGCCTTTTCCCCACGATAGTGCAATTGCGGAGTTAGTATATTTAGTTAGGGGGATGTGGATGATGCAACCCCTCCCATGAGGGGGGGTGTAGGGGGAAGCCCCCACACTTAGGTAGGTTTGATATGCTCCAGTGTGTTTCCTTTAACTTGGTGGCCAAGTGTCTCCTTTTGCAGAGTAAAACTCTGGTGACGTGAACGTTCGAAAAAATCAGTTTTCAGCATAGTTGTCTCATCTTTTTGCAGTTCTGTAAAGTGGGTTTTCGATAATAAAGGTAGAGCCCCTGCAACATATGATGTTTCAGGGAGTCATAGGATCTGTGCCCCCAAATCTTCTAAGCAGAGGTTTTTATTCAGGAATTTTTCTGATTCCCCAGAAGAGAAGGCACCTGCATTTCTAAACCCTTTTGTCGAGATTTCAAAGTTCAAGATGTTATCCCTACAGTCTCTTATTCCCCCTCTAGCTTTCATGGTAAAGCTGGATCTAAAGGGGGGACACTATCATCACACCTCCATTGCAGAGTATTTCAGGCATTTCTTATGATTTGTTTTATCTGGCATACACTTTAAGGCTGTGTGTGTTTTACCCTTTGGACTGTCCATGGCACCATGTGTATTATCAAAATACCTTGTTCCAGTAATTGCTTACTGCAGACTTCAAAGCACTCATATTTTTCTGTATTTGACCAATTATCTTAACGAATAAGCAGTTGGTGAAGGTGGATGTGTTTAAGTACTTGGGATCAACAGTTCAGAGTAATGGTGAGTGTGGAAGAGAGGTGAAAAAGAGAGTACAGGCAGGGTGGAATGGGTGGAGAAGAGTGTCAGGAGTGATTTGTGACAGACGGATACCAGTAAGAATGAAAGGGAAGGTCTACAAGAAGGTAGTGAGACCAGCTATGTTGTATGGGTTGGAGATGGTGGCATTGACAAAAAAGCAGGAGTCAGAGCTGGAAGTGGCAGAGTTAAAGATGTTAAGATTTGCACTGGGTGTGACAAGGATGGACAGGATTAGGAATCAGTGTATTAGAGGGTCAGCTCAGGTTGGATGGTTTGGAGACAAAGTCAGAGGCGTGAGATTGTGTTGGTTTGGACGTGCTGAGGAGGGATGATGGGTATATTGGGAAAAGGATGCTAAGGATGGAGCTGTCAGGTAAGAGGAAAAGAGGAAGGCTTAAGATAAGGTTTATGGACGTGGTGAGAGTGGACATGCAGGTGGTTGGTGTGACAGAGCAGTATGCAGAGGACAGGAAGAAATGGAAACAGATGATCTGCTGTGGCGACCCCTTATGGGAACAGCCGAAAGAGGAGAGAGAGAGACCAATTATCTTATCTTTGCAGAATTTTTTCAGCTGTCAAAAGTCTTCAGCAACTATTCAGGAGCTTCTACTCAATACGGGTTTTAAGTCTTCTCTCATCTCTTCTCACAGAATGCCAGACTCCACTTCATCTTTTGTTTCCTCTCGACAAAGTAGACCTGCTTTAGCAGCTTATCTGACTTTCTTGAATCAAAACCATGAATTTGCAAGAGATTTTTTCAGGATTCTGGGTACATTCTTCTCAGTGTTTCTCATGCTTCCCCTGGCCAGACTACACACAAAGAAAAGACAATGGTATCTCAGATCAGTCTCGACTCTGCATCTAAACCATTTGTCCTTTCAGATCCCAGTTCTGGAATTTGTAAAGAGGAAGACTGGATGGTGGGTTGACCTGATAGCTTGTAATGCTGGCCTACCATTTTTCCTTCTGACCTCCCTTCAGTCAGTCACCGCATATTCTTCAGACCTTGCTTGGGGAGTGGTTTCAAAAGGGGTAAAAGTAAAAGCTCTCTGGGATCCTATAGACAGACGGTACACAACCGCCAACATCTCTCTGATGTTTACCAGTACTTTGAAGGCCTTAAATCTTTTTGGTCCCTAGGACCTCTGCAGATGTACACAGACAACACCAGGGTCATGTGGTACATAAACAGACAAGGGTACCAGATTTTACCTCTTTTGCAGACTTGCTATGATAACCTGAATGGTTGCAGCTCTGTTCAGTTTGACTCTTCAAGCTTCATACATTTATTCAGAGCAAACTTTCATTGCAGACAAGCTTAGCGGGTCCAGGACAGACAGATCTCACGAATGGAAACTTCGTTCTGAGGTCTTCTAGGAATTTATTTACCTGTGGTGAACACCTTAATTGGATCTGTTTGCCTTCATTTAGAACAGACAACAAAATAAATTCTCCTGCTCCAGAACCCCTTGTATACAGGCCTGGAAGACTGATGCTTTCTCTTTCTCACAGAAAGGAATGTTCCTGAATGCCTTTCATCCTTTCTACTGATATCCAGGGTTCTTCTAAACATACCGATGGATACTCCAGAAACTGAAGTGGCAACATTCTTTCGGCTAAGGCAAGAGTGGCTCTCCCTTTTTTTCAGTTTGGCCAGGGGCAATTACCATAAGCTTCCTCCAGTGACTGGATGTACTCACACAAGATTGAGAGTTTGCACCTATGTAGGAACACTTTAGCTATCTGCACAGATGATAGAATTGTAATGCATTTTAGGTAACTTTTTTCTAAGGAGGCGAGAACCTTTTTCTAGAAAATAGTTTATATATAAGTGGAAAAAGATTTTCTAGTTTGTGTTGGTCAAAGAACCGGGATCCTCTTCAGGCCAGGTTCACTATTTTTTTTTTATTAATTAATTCGGCTGCGGTGGTGCAGCGTTTAGCTTTGCCACCTCACAGCAAGAGGCTCTCCAGTTCGATCCTCGGTTGGGGTGCCTTCTGTCCGGAGTCTGCGTGTCCTCACTGCGGTCGTGTTGGTTTCGTCCGGATGCTCCAGTTTCCTCCCACATCCCAAAGAGATGCTGTAAGTGGTTTGGACACTCTAAATTGGCCCTAGGCGTAAGTGTGTGCATACGTGTGCCTTCTGTGGAAGATTGGGCGCTGGGCTGGCAATGCAACATCGTAAAACTCCACTACCATTCATGAGCAGACAGGTGATCTGCTGTGGTGACCTCTAACAGGGAAAAGCCGAAAGAAGAAGAAGAATGTGTTCACTATTTTTATTATTATTAATTAATTAATTAATTAATTAATTTTATGTGAGTTACTGTCTAATGGCCTTTCATATTCCTCTACCAATGTACATTTAATGGCCATTTCTGCTTGTTTGTAATTGTATTCTCCCTTTCTAATAATGCTCAAGTTAAGCAATTTTTGAAAAGGGTGTTATACACTCTTCAACCTAGGATGCACATGGCTTCTTCTTGAAATGTGAAGTTTGTGTTTGAGAAGCTTACTTTGTCTCATTTGAATCAGCTGATGAGGCTGAATTGAGGTTCTTAATTTTGAAGGGTTATTTATTTACTCATTGGTCTGACATCTGCCAGGAGAGTATCTGCCTTACAAGCTCTGATGGTAACTCAACCTACCTGTTTTCCACGGGAACAGGATTTGAGAACAAATCCTACCTTTATGCCTAAAGAGTTCTCAGAGTTTTCTTTATGCCAGAGTGTTAATCTTCTATTTTTTCCCCTCAAAACTAAGAACAAGTGAGAAAGGATCCCTTATCACTGTAGATGTCCACAGGCAACTCAGGTACTACCTAAGCAAAATCTGAACCTTTAGGAAAGTTCAACAGCTGTAAGAGAAAAAGACCATTTTCAATACATATCATTTCCAGGAGGTTGTCTCATGCTATTGCCTTTTGTTATACTCACCATAATAAGCCACTTTTATTACAGCCCATGTCACAAGGACTTTGGCATTCTGGAAAGGGGTGGACTCTAGAAATGTTATAGAGGCAGCAACATGATTCCTTGTACACACTATTTACAAAGCCCTACAAAATGGATTCATTTCTCAAGTCCAAAACAAGCTTTACGAGGACATTTCTCCAGGAGCTCCAGGAATCGTATTTGATTAGCCGCCTCCCATTTTCCTTTTTCTTCTGTAAGCTATCTACCCATATAGCTTAGGCTACTATGGCAATGATCTGTATATTTGAACATGGTACAATTGTGTAAGCAAAAATTAACATAATGGACGTTCTAATGGACCACAGTGTTTTGTATCCTCCTCTTCCTCTAGCCCCCTTTTCTTGCTTGCATGTTTTGGACTTTCTGGGTATGGGTTAGTCCACCTTTTTTGCATAGTTACTGTTTGATTTACTGCTCTTCAGGGATCTTGCCCAACTCCAGGACAAAAAAATGTACTGCTTGAGGTACTGATATTTGGAGTGAAAGCAAGGTGTGCTTAGCTGTGTGAAGCTGGCCAGTTGCAGTGGGTAGGACCCATATGTAGGTTAGGCTACTGTAACAGTGCTCTGTTAGAACAACCACTGTTGTATTAAGTTTTACTTACATGACTATACATTTCATGTATTAAAATTTGTAGGAAAAAAAATTGTGCGAGACTGAACAGATTAGTTCCTGCCCCTTTGCAACTAGTTTGTGTGCTGGTGTGGGGAAGTGGCATCAAAAATAAATATATTTCGAGGCTGGTCAAACAAGACAATGCACGTGAGCTGCTCCATGTTCAAGTCACCATAGGCAAAATCCAATACCATTTCCTTGCAAGCTATAACCCCCCCCCATGACCCTGGAAACCCATGCCATGTATTTAAACTTATTAGAAACACTAACCATCCATCCCCAGTACCATATTCATGGGTGACTTTAATAACCCAATATTAACTGGGAATCCTATACCACACCAAACATACAGGCACAGAGATTCCTGGATTTTGTAAACACAAACTCCCTGAACCAGATAGTCAATACACCAACCAGGGGTGCATCCATACTGGATATGGTCCTCACTAATATGGGAGAGTGCTGCACACCCCCCTACTGTAATGTCTTCCCTGGTAAGGTCAGACCACAAAATGGTCACTTTTGAAGTAAAAAAAAAACTGGACCCCCAGCTAAACCTGGAATATTCAGGAGCTACTCCAAGTTTTAACCTCCTGCTATTAAATGATAACCTGGCAAAATGTCAAACCCTCATAAACCCTGAGAGCACTGTTGCCCATGCAGAACTATTCACAGAAACCCTATATAAGCATGTTAATAGCTATATAAAGGCAGCTCTACCCACTAGGACGAAGTACAGAACTAACTCACAAAAACAAACCACCCAGGTGGAGTCACAAAATCAAAAGGCTGTATAACAGAAGGAAGAAAATCATGGTAAAAATAAAGAGATGGAACATCCAGCAGGATAAAAGCACACGCATCAAACTAAACAACAACTCAGAGGGCAAATAAAGTCTACCAAAGCCAAGTTTGAATAAGTTTGGCCTCCCAGGTCAAGGACAACCACAAAGTATTCTTTAGCTATGTCTGCAACCTCAAAGGCAATACACAATTGTGTGCAGAGCTCATTTTGAATGGAGCCACCTGTAATGAGCCAGAAGATATAGCAAACCTCCTGGCTGATAAATTCATCTCCAACTTTACCCCTTTCTCCCTTCAATCTTCCCTCAGGAAATACCATCAAATACAGTTCCCCCTACTATCACTAGGGAACAGGTCCTTAATGCTCTCTGTAAGACCAAGAACACTGCATCAATGGGCCCAGACAATATCCCAGGATGGCTTATAAATAGCATGAAACATGACCTATCAGGGCCTCTGGAATTACTATTTAACTGTAGCCTCCAAAAAGGCTTCAGACCTTATGAATGGAGAACAGCAACAGTCATCCCTCTGCACAAAGACCCTGGAAAGTACAGATCCATAAGTCTCACTAGTCTTGTATGTAAAGCCATGGAAAGAATTATCCTGGAAATGATCAGTAGAGATATAGTAAACTTGCAAAAATTAGATGCAAGTTTGGTTTGGTTAGGGCAAAGGAGAGATCATGCCTCTCAACCGCCGGGAGACTTATCAGACTGTAACCAAAGCAATGGATGAGGGAAAAAGGTTCATACCACCTACCTTGACTTGGCCAAGGCATTTGACAAAGTACCCAACTCGGGCATTGTTGATGAGAAGAAGAGTTCAGTTACAAATTAACCCATGATGTCACGCAGACTGGCTCTGAGGAGGAGGGAAGGACTAAAAGGAAGAAAAGGGAAAAACATTCTAAAAAGGCCAACATTAGTCCCCTCATGGATCAGTCCTTGGACCTCTCCTTTTTGGCATTTACTTCTCTGAAGTCATGGGCATTGTCAGTGGTCTCTGGCTGACTAAATTTGCAGATGATTGTAAATTAGGAACTGTCATTGAATCCCACACTGACGCAAATGTTCTCCAGGAGGGGCTGACACAGAAAAACAACTGGTATCAGAGCCATGGACTAAAACTAAATGCCAAGAAATGCATAATAGTATTCTTTGGGAATCATCCGCCCCTGGTAACTATCATATTGACAACGCACCCTTTAGAGTTGACCAAGTAGTCGTGATAGATAGCAGTTTAGCCTGTGACCATCATGTGTCTACAGTAGTGAGGAAATTATTATTTGTTGCGTAACTTATAAACAAAGATATGGCATCTAAGTCCAAGGAAGTCCTTGTTCTACTGGTTTCGGCATTCATCAGACCTATCATTGAGTACAATGCCCCCTTTGGTTTGTACCTTACCAGGCATATCCAACAACTGGAATGTCCACCGAGCTTCGTCACTGAAAGAATACGGGTAGTAAGTAAAATGTTCTATGCAGACTGCCTCAGTGCCCTAGCCCTGTGTTCTGTCTCTTGCAGGCTTATGAGGGAAAATCTATGCCTGGCACACAGGGCATTGTCAGACCTCATTTTGATGGGCATCCTGCATATCCACAGAACAAAGAGCACCAGAATTGCCCATTCTAAAGACCTAAACTTTGCCTGTGATATAAGTAGGACCTGCTGGAGAGACAGGTATGTATCCCAGTGACTACCCCATCCATAGAGCAGGCTCCCCATCCATGTGAAGCAGAGTTCCTCCTTAACCCAATTCAAGTGCAACGTGGACAATTGGATGGGGAACAGGAAATACCCTATAATGGATGCCTCATTAGAATTCTGCATGCAGTCAGGTGCATCATGAGGGACAGGTGCACTGAGGTCATAGCATCTATCTTGTGTGTCTCATCTGTGGCATTAAGTGCCCGAGTACCCATTTCATTTACTACTGAGTTCATAGAAGAGTGCTCATTACAAAATCTAAGGGCAGCTTTGTGTCATAGGACCATTCTAGAGTCTTATGATTCAAATGTGCATTTTGTTAATCAACACAGCATCTGTATGACTTCTGCCACAATGTTTGACAGCATGGTTTACACTACTTAATGCATCTGTGAGATGTCCCTTTTTCCAGTCTGTCCTTAACTTTTAACCTTTCAGTCTGGTTTCTTCATTGCATTCCATTTTGTCACAAGTATAAGCAGCAGATTGCAATCAAACACTAAACAAACTGCCAAGTACACGTCTTCAAAAAAAGTGAATAATTTACTGTGCATGTTATGCACATGATGTTTACTGCAAGGCATAATAGCATAATTATTTGTGTTAAGGAATAGTGAAGATTGGTAACCGTACAGAAGGTAGGTTTCACTGTTGTATCCATTCCCTGCCCCAGTTTTTAAGTATGTGATGTTTACTTTGGGACTAATGTAACTGTTCTCTTGTCTTCACTAGTTTGTGATTTAAAAAAAAACAAAGCAGAGGCTGTTCTGGTAATTGGATTTTGCATTTCTTGACAGCAACATTTGTCTTGCATCCCTTCCAATGACATGATACTACAGGGCTACTAAAATGTCATAGCAATGCTTCTGTGGTTAACCTAACAGTTAGAAAAATATTGTTTATTCGAATTCAGGAAGAAATTGCCCAGTTTTTCTTACTTCTTGAGTCTTATCTTCCCCTTTTTAATGTAGTTACCATTTTTAAGATAATTTGTGTTCACAGCATATTTTACTTTTTTGGCCTAACTGTTCCATTTCTGTATAGGAAATGTTTCTTTCTCTGTTTATAGTGCAGTATCTCAACTGCATCATCTGTCTTCCTGAGTACGTTTAATTAAATGTTTAAATGAAAGTATATGCTTTAATCTGTTTTCATGGATAAAAGTTTTTTTTTTCTTTCCACCATGGATTCTAATCTACTGAAATCTACTGAATTTCTGGTTTTGTGTGTTGATTCCCAGGTGCTAATCTGCAAAGTTTCTGCTTTTTGCTTATGTCGATGCTGTCCTGTAGGCCACTTATTTATCAAATTTTTAAGTTTAAATGAAATAACCAACCCAGCGGCATAGAGGAATAAAGCTCTGACTAAACCCAGTGACCCATATTCAGTTTCAGACAGCTGACATGGCAGGGAGGATGGACGTGCCTATTCTGGTCGAGGGACCATGCTGAGCATTACTCTACTGGAGCTCTGGCAGAGGCTGGTGCTCTGAGAGATGACTCCAGGCTGGGGGGGGGGGGGGCAGGAAGACAGCCACAGCTGCTTCGACTTATTGGCCCAGCGGTAGATTACACATTCAAGGTGCTCACCATTGTCTGCCCAGCCCAGCAACAATAAAATCAGCACATAAGCGATGAGATTTAGGGCAGTGTAAAATACATCACTACAGTGTGACGGCCTCTGTTTGCCCCATCTTGCCTGGTAAGCCTATAACCCGGTTGCCTGTGTCTGAAGAAGGCTTCATGCTCTGATGCTTTCAGGCCCTCTTGGTGCTTTTCACATGAGGGAGCTGCCAGGTTGGAGATTAGGCTCTTCTTGTCTGTCAGTATTGTCCCAAAGACAGCTGCATCGCCCAACAAAAAAATAAATACATTTAAAAAAAATAGCTTGCACTGCATATTTTTATTGAAAATGAGAATTACAGATATGACTTTTCAGACCTTCTGCAGCAAATAACATTTGGTGTTAAGATGTCTTGTATCCTTAGCACAATTAAAAAAGAATCTAGCTCACATGCTGAAGCTAGTACATCTGTGATATATTGTGTTTGGAGGATATATTAGTCTTGCACCCTCTAGCTCTGTACTGCTACTTGCAAATTTCAGATTCCCAAATTCAGTATTCTCCCAAATTCAGTATCCAAAGTGTTGAAACTTTAAGTATCTGTTCTCTCATTAGATCATTAGCTTGAACTGCATTGCTACTACCTGTACTGCCTGAGAGAAAAACACATGAAGTATGGCCACAAGTTTAGCAGTTCACCCTTGCTGGCTTAGGAACATGCCCAGCAGTTTGTCGTGATTCATGCTCTCCTATTTTAAGGAAAAGCTTGGGCAGTTCATTCTGGGTGCCTTTTACTTAGGTGATGCCATCTGTTGGTAGGTGTTCTAGAACCTGATCAAAGATCTCCAGCAGAGAAGATAGTCTAAGGCCCTGTTCAGCTTACTTCTTTTTTTTTCTTGTCATACAAGAATAAGAAATTCTCCCAAAACATGAGGAGAGCTTCATAATGCTAGGCAACGTTAGCTCCCTTGATTTCACCAATGAAGTCTTTGATAGGTTTTGATTCCAGTAGAGTGCAGGACAAATGTAGGAGGTCAGTTCTCCTAGTTTGCATTAGCTGGAAAATGGTCACCATGGAATGGGATCTAGTCATGGTTTTGAATGACCTTTTCTGAGAACAGGTTTACTTGCTCCCTAGAAGGAGCAGTCCTCAGCGCCCATATGAGCTCTTAAGAATTCTTGGAACATGCTTAGCTCATACTTTGCAGTGCCATAGAGCGTTTCTTTCAGAAAAGGACCAAGGATTCTACTTCCACCCTTTTCTTCTTTAAAAGGGGACAGGTGGTTGGTTTATGTTAGAGGGATGGTGTTCTGACTGTGTCCCAAATGACGCTGGTTAGATTAATGATACTGGGCACTGGAGGAGTTGACATGGTGAGTTGTGCTTGCAAGCCTTTCACATAAGAAGAGTGTGAGGATGTGCTAAGGGGTTGCACCCAAGGCATGAAATCTGGTGAGAAGACCAGAACCATGATAAAGGGAGCTGTAGAAAATGTTAAGTGTGTAGTCAAAAGAGGGGTTCATCACTGCATAGATGGAGGCAACTCCTTTACAATGCCCATAGTGTGCATTTACCAACATGTCTAGAACTTGGCAAATACCTAGCTGGTCACAGCATGATGGCTCATGCTTTCCTGCTGTCCTTCCTGTTTATGGGGTGACCATAGCCTAGTGAGTTAGAAGTCTACCATTCTGGAGAAACAAGATATGGGTGGTGAGTGCCACCAGATTGTGCTGGACGTAGGTAGAGTGGGATACAGTTTTTTTTTTTTTTTTTGCATTCTTTGCTCCGTGTCTGTTGCTTATAGGTTCATAGGATGATACTAGGCTATTGGCCTGGAGGCTTTTGTAAGCCTAGCCAAGAATTTTGCCAGTGTTCCCACAAAGTCAGCACCTGTTTCCCCTGTCCAGCAGGGACACAGGTAGGATCCCAGGGGTGTATTTTCTGTTTCCCATCCAGTTGTCCAGGTTCCTCTTAAAGAGGGCTAGAGCGGTACTCTGCTTAACATGGAGAGAGAGTCTATTCCACAGATGGGAGAGTCTTTGGGACACAAAGCTATTCTTCCAACAAGTTCTGTTAATGTCACAGACCAGGTTGAGGCCTTGCATGTGGGTTGCATGAATGGAGTTTGCCTTACAGATATGCAGCAACTCCATCAAGGCTGGGTCCAAGATGGCCTTGTTTGCCAGACACAGGTCACCTCTGAGCAGTCTGTACAAGACTGAGTAGAGGGACAGGGCTTTAAGCCTGTCTGTATAGGATAGGTGTTTGAGACCCTGGATTTTCCTGGTCAGGAACCTCTGTGGTCTCTCCAGCTGCTTTATGTGCTTGGCAAGGTACATGCCGAAGGGGGCATTGTATTTGATGATGGGTCTGATATGGGAGGAGTACAAGGATGTTATGACCGCCTTGCTCATCAGTCTGCTTTCATGGACAATTGGACAATTTGTTCCCCATCATCAGAGTGAGGTTGGCTGGATGGTGCCATCATTCAGGCAACCACAAGTGGTGGTTTGAGATTCATTTTTAGCTTTGCTTCCCTGTCCATAACACACGTCCCTGGTGTAGTATAGGGAAGGGAGTGCAATGGGATGACAGTGGAGGACATCCCTTCACTTCTGCAAGAGATGTTTTCATGTTCCCACCCTGCTGACGCAAGACTCTGCACTAGTAGTTTGAGGAGCTCACCTGGACTCCTTCCATGTTTAGTGTGATTGGCCTTCCCCGGTTATGTTGCATTCTTACATAAATCTGAAGTTATGGGGCTTGCTCCTTGTCCTAAACATTTGGAATAAGGCTTGAGGAGCTGCAAAACTCTTCCTTCCTGGGCAGAGATTTGACCCATAATGTGGTATTTGAACAGACAAATCTGGCACTGAATCTTTGGCTGAGACATTAGACGGACAGTTCTTCACGTCTCTTGGGAAGTGAATGAATTGGTGTATCCCACAGCTGCAGTTTCAGCGGTCTGTGGGCCTAAGGATGACGGGATTCTGCTTGGAAGTGTGGCAAGCCAGATGTTTGACTTTTTTTTTTTTTGCTGCCTTGAAAAAGATGGTATGTGTTCCTCCTCTGTACTTTTCTGGCCCACATGGGAAGGGGTGCCTTTTTCTATGTGTGGGGGACTCTGCTAGTGACTGGCCTCTTGGTAGAGGAGATCTGTTTTGACTTCATAGGTCCTATCAATAAGCCAGTTTGCTGTCCAGCAGGTGATAGAGGGGCTTATACCTAAATTAGTGAGTTTATCTGTCATGTCTAAAAAGCCTTGACCAGGTTGAGGTAAGCTGTGTGCACAGTCTTAATGCTTTGGCCCTCTCAAAGAAGTCTATCAGATTTAATAGGCATGACCTCCCTTTAACAAAACCAAAATCTGATGGGTCCAGTGCATGCAGGTTACCTATGTCCTCATTTATCACATCCATGATGATTCTTTCCATGGCCCTGCATATAAGGCTGGTCAGACTTATGAGCCTGTAGTCACCTACATTTGTGGTTGGACCTTCTTTGTGCAGGGGAATGAATGTAGCCATCTTCCATTCCTTGGCACAAAACCTGACTATAGGCTCCACCTGAAAAGTGGTTCATGTAGACTAAACGGGTTCTGTTTCATGCTATTTATTAAGCATAACTGGATGTTATTGGGACTCATCAATGCAGGGTTTTTGGCCTTGGAAAGTGCATTGATGACCTATTCCCTAATAATCGTTGGGGGGGATTGTGGTATGCGACATTTCCTTTGGATTATCAGGGGGTGGGGGAACCAAAAGGTTGGCAACGGCCTCTGGTTCAGTTTTTGTGATGTCATTTACAGTAAGTTCTGCACATTGTTATGCATTTCCCCTGAGGTTACACATGTAGCTGTAGAAAGCATTGTGGTTGTCCTTTGCCTGAGAAGCTATTTTTATTCTTCAAATTTAGCATTTGATGTATTAATTAACTGCAGAGTGGTGCTAGCAGCAGAGAACTGAGAAAAGTGACTACTTTCCTGTTCGAAGTATTTTTTTGCTGTTTTTACCCGAGAGACCTTCCTTTTCTTACTTTGAACAAGTTTATACTGCTTTATTACCTGTTTTTTGCATTGTACATCTGCACTTAAAGTTACATTTGGTCAATAGTTTGTTGTTAAATTTAACTGTTGAGGCTACCCACTAAAGTGAGCTAGCCTGTGTAAGTGATTTATTACTGTTTTTCCTGCATTTCTGTGTACTTTTTAACTTAAAAAAAAAAAAAAAAAAAAATAATATCCTTGTTTCCTGCCTTTCTCGACTAGTTTAGACCAGTATACAGGCTTTGCTGTATTCTGGACTGTGGTGTAGTTCCTGTGTTGTCCATTGCCTTACTTGGATAGAAGGAAGTTTCTTTGCTCACCAGTGGGAGTGGGGAGCCTTGAGCAGCCTATCTGTCCCTGAAGGAGTGACCTCAGCACAAGAGCTTGTAGTAATTGGTCGTTTTGGACCATTTCCAGCCCTTTTGAAGTTCCCTGTTTAAAATCCGTGTTTGCGAGGCTTTGCGCGATTGTGCACATAGCGTAGCGGCTTAAACTATTCCTGGCTCCGCCAAGTCTGCACTTCAATTTTTCCCTTAAGAAAGCTCTACTTTCAACAAAATCAGTCTATTCGCTTTATCATAAGCCTAGCACTTGCTCCTAAAACCTTTCTTTTCAGTGAAGCATCCTTAAACTAACGTAAGCACTACATCCACCTATAACCCGTGCTAATACCCACTTTCCTTCAAAGTCCTCTCTCTGACCTAGTTACACATCACCCCCTTATACTATTCTGGCATGTTGAGTGGTATATTACTGACGTCCTCTCCAGTTCAGCTGGTGAATCTGGGAATCCTGAGACAATGTTACAATTGTCTCATGTACACAGACAACCCTCTCCTCCTCCCAACAAACACAAACACATGTGAGAGATGCAACTATATAGCCAAACTGGAGGCTGAACTCTCTCAACACAGGACTAGCAAGACCAGACAGGAGGAGAAGGTAACCACACACACAACAAACCCAGTCTCACATAAACCAACCACAACTGCAAACCAAACACATAGTAACACAAAGACATACTCGGAGGCTCTAATAAAAAACTTACCGAAACAACAGAGGCTCCCAAAGCAGACATCCAAGAAAACAGCACCACAAAACTCTGCACAAGCAACACATAGTACACAAAGTCAGTGTGCCAAACAATCACAGCCCTTAAGGTGAAACACCATGCCTGATACACTAGTAATAGGTGACTCTATAGTCAGACACACTGACGTCCCGCTTACCAGGCTGAACAAAGTGATGGTAATGGTGAGCTGCCTGTCGGGAGCAAGGATCTGCCACATAACACAAGCACTCAGGTCACTCCAAAGCAAGTACAAATATGACTCCGTCATTGTACATGCTGGTGTGAATGACCTGAGACATACCTCCTTGGACTACATGAAAAGAGATATAGAGGAGCTCTCTGATTATGTAGCCCAGGCCGGTATGACCCTGACCCTGAGCAGCATCTTGCCCTCACCAAGAATGATGCCACGATACAAAGACAAGATGATCAGCTTTAATAATTGGCTCAATTACTGGTGTCACTCTAGGGGGATCCAATGCCTGTCTGCTTGGGATGACATGCTTCGCAAGGGATGGCTTGCACCTGTCACCACTGGGCTTCCGGATATTGGCTAAGGCTCTTGCCACCCCCATAGTGCCTTTTTTAGGCAAGGCTCAAAAGACAAACCCACCACCTTAGAAAACAATAAAGGAAAAAAACTAAGGGTAATGCTGCTCAACGCCAGAAGTCTAAATCTCAAGATGCAGGCTCTCGAAGCACTCCTCAGTATGGAGAGCATCAATGTCTGTGCAGTAACTGAAACCTGGTTCAAGGCTCCTGAGAGCACCCCAGCCCTATCAGGTCATACCTCGTATCATGCTTTTCGGCCCCAAAACCTGGGCCGAACCACAAAAGGAGGGGAGTGTCCATATTCATTAAAGACATCCACACCTCCATGTGCAACTAACCGTAGGCAAAACTGCTATACAACTTGTAGCATGCTACAGACCACCCTCGCAATCTCAGGAACTCCATTCAGCCTTCCTGAAGATACTGGAGGATATGAATGTCACCAAATACCATCATAGTGGGAGACTTCAACTACCCAAACATAGACTGGGTGCATTACTCAAGCCCCAACACCCTAGCCCAAAGGTTCCTGGAATTCATCAACTCAAATGCGATGTAACAACTAGTCACCTCCCCCACAAGGTGTAATAATATACTTGACCTGATCATCACAGACATGGGGACAAAATGCTTAACACCAGAAGTATACCCCTCACTAGTGAGATCAGACCATAAACTAATAACCCTAGATATTCATATCCCACCTCCACCCCCAGCACAAAAGACCACAGTGAGAAACTTCTCAAAAGCCGACTTTACACTCCTTAGGACTGAAATGGTATCCTTCAAGCCCCCTGGGCCAGTGGAAACCACATCCCACACTGCTGAATCCTTCACAAATGCTTTCTACGGGCATCTCCAAGAATGCATGGATCATGCAATCCCAAATAAAACCAAGACCCTTTCCACCAAAGGCAGGCATCCTATCTGGTGGACCCCAGCCATAAGCAAACTTTATAACAAGAGAAGGAAGCTACTGCAAGACAGAGCAAAATCCCATAAAGGGAAGGCATCCCTGATCAGCACTAGCAAAAAACTATGTTCACTAATAAAATCATCAAAGGCCAACTTCGAGAGAAAAATCGCTAAGGACACTAAAGACAATCACAAGGCCTTCTTCAGTTATGTTAGAAACCTGGGCGGAAACCCTCAGATATGCGCAGAGTTAGTTCATAACGGCAAAAAATACACTGAATCCACAGATATTGCCAACATACTGGCAGACAGGTTCAATGCATATTTCTCCCCTCCCTCTCCCCCAAAAGACAAAATAAATATCTCAGCTGAATGCAACCTCCCTGAAATCTCAGATGTCCAGGTGAGAGCTGCCCTCAGCAAAGCCAAAAATACAGCATCCATGGGACCTGACGGTGTCCCGGGTTGCGTGCTACGTGAACTCCTAGAGGAGCTAAACCCGCACATAACGCTGTTTAATCTTAGCCTTACTACAGGATATATCCCTGAGCACTGGCGTACAGCTACAGTGGTCCCACTCCACAAAGGTGGCACCTCTACAGACCCAGGAAACTACAGCCCCATAAGCTTGACCAGCCTGGTCTGCAAAGCTATGGAAAGGATCATTATGGAACTCATAAACAAAGACATCGGGGACCTACAGACAGTTGACCCTACCCAGTTCGGCTTTGTAAAAGGCAGATCCTGTCTTTTAAACCTGGTGGACTTTTTTGAAACCATCACTAGAGCCATCGATGAAGGCAAAGCATTTCATACAGCCTACCTGGATCTGGCAAAAGCCTTCGACACAATACCCGACTCAGTCATTATGGACAAGCTCAACAGCTTAAATGTAAACCCGTTTGTCACAAGATGGGTTGCAAACTGGCTAAAGGACAGAACCCACAAAGTCAGAATAGCTGGAGCTATGTCAGACTCTAAGCCAGTCACAAGTGGAGTCCCACAGGGCTCTGTCTTGGGACCCCTCTTGTTCGGCATTTATTTCTCAGATGTGCAGGCAAACATAGGGGGACTGTGGCTGACAAAGTTTGCAGATGACTGCAAACTAGGCGACATAGTCGACACACCAGCTGACACATGCATCCTCCAGAAGGGCCTCACAGAAACAGACGACTGGTGCCAGAGCCATGGCCTTAAACTAAATGCCAAAAAATGTATAGTCATCCCCTTTGGAAAAAAGCAAATTACCACATAGGTGGTAATTCATTAAGTATGGAAAAAGTAATCAGAGACCTGGGGACCCAGAGACCTGGGGACCCAAGTTGACAGTGACCTCTTATTTGACTCCCACGTCACCAAAGTGGTTAGAAAGAACTTCTACCTTGCCCACCTTATCATGAAGGGATTCACATCCAGATCAAAGGATGTCATTGTACCCTTATATTCCTCCCTTATCAGGCCTATGATTGAGTACAATGCCCCATTTGGTATGTACCTCACCCGGCACCTGCAGCAGCTGGAGAGACCCCAAAAGTACCTTACCCATAGGATCAAGGGTCTCCAGCATATGTCATATGCTGCCAGACTGAAAAAGCTCCAGCTCTATTCAGTAGCATACCGCCTGCTCAGAGGTGATCTGTGCCTTACGTACAAGGCCATGTCCAATCCAGAATTAATGGACATGCTCCACCTCAAAAAATCCAAATCCATCAGAGCCACGTGAGCTAAAGATCTAAACCTCAGCACAGATATGAATAGGGCATGCTGGAGGGACAGATTCATAACCCAGAGGCTTCCCGCACTCTGGAACAGGTTACCTGTCCATGTTAGGCAGAGCCCCTCACTGACTCTCTTCAAGAGAAATCTGGACGAATGGATGGGTGATCGTAGATTTACCCCGGGGGTCATCTCTGTGTCATTGCTAGATAGAGGCACAGTAAACTAAATTTAATTTAAATTGTACACTTTTGTATCATTACATGGGGTGGTGAAAGCCACACACACTTCAGGCTTATAAATGCCCTAGGGCAGATAGCCTAGTACTATACTATGAAACTATGAAACTAAACTTTCTTAACCTCCTGTTTAGATTGGTCAGAGGGTTTTTAGTATGTAAGGCTTTGTTCCTCCTACTCTTGGCCAAGATTTTTTCTTTTGTTGTATAACCAATTGATGTTGTGATCCCACCAGGGTAGATTGTCTTTTGAGTTTGTCTTATTCATAAAATGTGTGGGCACTGCTCACTCTATACAGCTATCAAAAGAGATTTTGTAAACAGCTGAGCATATGCTGTAGTGTTTATTGGGTATGGGCGTGCTTGGAATTTAGCCAAGGTGTTACTTAGTAGAGAGAAAGGTTACCTTGGAATAGTTCCTAAAGCTTTTTGGTTTTCTGGGTCCGGAAATTTAATTTTTATTTCGAGTAGTATTGCCTTATGCTCATATCTGATGAGCTAAGACTTTACATTAGACAAGAACAATGTTCCTCCGTGTTAGTGAGTACAAGGTCAGGGATGTTTGTACCTCTGGTAGAGGAATGGACCAACTGTTCCAGGATGTTGGTATTAACGAAGTTTAGGAATCCCTGGGCTTGTGCATTAGAAATGGTGTATGATTCCGAGTCTCTAGAGAGATAGTTGAGATCCTCCACGGATATTGTATTGGGTTGAATGGTGACTGACTGTAGTACATTGAGACGGGTAGTATGGGTTTCTAGAATATGGAGGGGGACTTGTATGTTGCGAGGATATGATACAAGACACTGTTTATGGTGTTGCACATGTGTGTGTGTGTGTGTGTGTGTGTGTGTGTGTGTGTGTGTGTGTATATATATATATATATATATATATATATATATATATATATAAAATATAATAATTTGAGGGGGCACAAAATGGGTGAGTCACCTGGGGTGCCAGATTCCATTACTACAAGTGTGATTAACATTGCATTAGTCTGTTTACTAAAGCAATATGGTGCTTGTTTTATAAAGACTGTTTCTCCTCAAAATTTGAGAGACTTTAAAGGAGAGATAGTGAAAGCAGTTTTTTTCTTTTCCATATTTAAAATGTCATTTAGTGACTAAAAGTAAAATAACTGGTAGCCATTTTCTTTTCCTTACTAAATGTAGTGATTTTGCAAAATGCGATTGTTGACCTTCTCCCTGTGAATACTTAAATTTGAATATAGTTGTGAGTCAGTTTCAGCTATTTGCATTCTTCAGCGATATACAAATATAATGGAATATAGAGATTTCTGATAAATTGTGACAAGTTGACTAAACTAGTTTGCCCGTATTCCTGCAATATGATGGGTCTTATTTTTTCCCGCCATATATTTTAACTGCCGCATGCATTTTTAAAGATATCCATGATTTACAAACCTACTACCCCCTCAAGAAGGCCATTGAAGATTTCCACCCTTCCCTATTTCCGGCTACAGGATAGGTAACTCACAGGTTTTTATCGCTTTGTTTTCTTGCATCATTTATTTTAACACATACTGACCTTTTTAATGCTTTTAATTCTCTTGAAGCATTTAAAAGGTTCTGCTATGTTGTGTCCCTCTTTATCTTTCTTTTCCCCAGACTATACACATTAAAGTTTTTTTAATACATGGTTGACCTTCCAGGGTTTTAGTAAGCTATTTGTGGACTGTTTATGTCCTTTGTTTCTGTAACGCTGGTTTCTATAAAAAAAAAGCCACACCGTGCTTGATGAGTTCTTAGTCAGCTCTGTATATACATGTTTTTGAATACAGTTTCTTGCTCTCCGTTTGTGATATCCCATCCTGTATAACTTATTATCCCATCAGTCCTGCATACTGCTTTCTTGTATTATTTCTGTGTGTGTTTAAGTCATCAGATATGACTATCTTGTAGGTCCCTTTTAGCACTTTTATTACTTTTAATGACCTTCCAACTGCGTGCCTTTTTGTGTGTTTTTCTTTCCTGGTTGTATTATACTGTATTAATTTTAAACTGTCATATTTATTATCGCAGCTTCTCAAGTCCTTTTTATAGTTCCTATCCCTGTTTCCAGATGTCTATAAATTGGTGATGTCCTTCCATATCACTGTTGCAGTATTACCCACCTAAAGGATCTCCTGCCAAGGATAGCCCAGTGTCCGGCCAGTATACCATAACCTTTAGTTCTTATAGGCTTCATACGTCACACTTTTATGCTCCCTGTGCAGGATGTAAGGCATAAACGTGAAATACAGATGCACAAACTCAGAACTTCTTTGCTGCAAGTCCAAACCCAATTGTGGAATGCCAGTCTGAATGCCCTTCTGCTGTGCTGGTTACCTAGCTGTGTTTTCAGATGTGTCCTGTTGGGGTTTCTTCTCTTTCTCTTATTTGTTTTGGTTATTGCATTCATGACATCTTGAAAGGGTAAATGTCAGTGTGGGAGGCAGATGCTCCATAAAGACCATCACGACCAGTGTCTCTTCTGTTTGTCTCCTTCCCACGATCATATGCAGTGCTCTGTTTGCCAGGTGTTTGTGTATAAGACCCTATGCAGTCATCTCTCCTCCTTCGCCATATACCTAGAGAACCAGTGTCTGAAGTTATTGGCAAGGATACTGTCGAGGAATCCTCCCATCCTGAGGGTCAGCTGTCTGCCAAGAAGGCAAAAAAAGTTAGGTCTGATCTGGATGCTGTCCAGCTTTCCCCAAATGTCTCTGTCTCGAGGCTGGTGAAAGCCCGGTGGACCATCTGGTAGTTGCTTCAAATTCTGTTGCCTCGACCTTGTCAGAGGCTGGCATGGATCTGGCTTCTCAAATATCTGTGGCTGATGTTGATGGGGAACCTTGGCTGATTATTTCTGAAGGATTGAGAATGATTAATCAAATCTTAGTTCTGGAGGAGATTCTATGACCATTTTCGAATGACCCTGTGAGGGTGTTTTGTGTGGACATCCCACAGAAAAAAAACAAAGGGTATTTCCCCTGTTGTTAAGGATCCCAAACATGAATGGCAGGATTTCATGCAGGGTTTCTTCAGTGCTTTGATGGCCTTGAATCCTCCTCAATGGGTCTCTGTGCCTGCTTCTCCCTGATCTTCTACTCCCCTTGAGACCTAGGGAATTGGATTCCTCAGATGAGGACCTGGAATCGGGGGAAAAATCTTTGGCTTACTCTTCCCATATTCCTTCCCCTTTGCACGATGGTTCGGAGGAGGAAGATTCTATAAGTCCAGATCCCCCCCCCCAATGGAGAAACTCTCCTTTGGGGGATACCATTGCCTGTATGATGGATTATTTTTAGTGAGACTGTTCTCAAGTCTCTGAGATTCAAAAAAGATATTATGAGCTTCTACAGATGGAGTGTCCTAAGCCATCTGCTGTTCCTCCTGTTCTGGGTGCCCTTCTGGAGAATTTCTCGGCATGTCCTGTAGCCCATGATTCTCAGCCCTCTGCACCTAAGAAGCCAGATGGAATCTGTAAAGTTCCTGAGTAGTGCAAATGTCTTTATAAATGCCTTTCTGTTGACAGGTCTGTTGTGTCAGTCTCTTCTGACAAGCTCTCCATATATAATGCCCTCTACCAAACTGTTGCCTTCTGATAAAGATAGTAGCACTGTGGGAAGGCTGGGCAAAAACATTTACACTGCTGTCACTTTGTCCTTTAGCGCTATAAACTGCCAGACTTATATGACCAGGTATGTTTAACCCTCCATTCTCAAGTTACTAATCTACTCCGATTAGAACTTTTCAGCTCTTTCCCTGCTGGGGTCTACTTCTGAAGTTGCCAGCCACTCATTCAGATGTAGCTATGATGCAGCTGATGCCTCTTCCACGGTTATTGCTTTTGGTTCAGTTATGAGATGTTATTCTTGGCTTCATCGTCAGGCTTTGCCTGATGATGTTAAGGCCAAACCTTTAGATGCTCCTTTGGATAATAAAAACCTTCGTGGACCTACTGCAGCTGAACTTTTCAAGTCTCTCCAAGACAAGGGTAAAGCCTTAAAAGTGTTGAAACATATTTTTCCCATATCGAAAAGCAACTCCACTAAACCCAGGTAAATCCAAACACACATCCACCAACAATATTGTAATAAAAAATGAAAAAGTGCACCCGGAAACCACTGATTATGAAATAAGCACTTTTAGTATGCTATATTCTAGGATAAGTACTTTCACGAAATAAAAACCTTTCGCTTTATCAGATCCATTTTCTAAAAAAAATGCCAATATTTTAAATAGAAGACATAGCCCAATCAGCATCAAGAATAAAAACACCCCCCTTTTTTCAATTAAACCTATAAATCATACAATCTACCATAAATAAAATATTTACATACATCCTACATAAACCAAAATACTTAACAAAAATGCATAAAAATATATATTAATATGCATCCATATAAAAAAATCTTTATTATATAGACACATCTAAGTGTAGGACTGATGTAGTTCACCTAACTAATCTATGTAATTTCAAAACTGGTTTCAGTGGGACATTTTTATTCAAGCCTCTTCTTTTATAGGCTTGCATCCTTACTATCCACTCTAACTCCACTGTCTCAGTGTAATTCCTGAAATCCCCTAATCTAGATGTCAAAAAGGTTCTATCTATTACTCTGAATTTAAAGTCATGGTCTTCACCTCTTTCTATCACATTTTTAGCTAGGGCATTTGAATTATACCTAATATTAATACTATATAAATGCTCCCTTATACACTCCTTGAATTTACAGTTACTTTTTCCAATATTGAATGCATAACACTTCACACAGTGAGCAAGATATATCATGTCCTTTGTGTCACAGTCAGCCTGTGTTTTAAATTAAAACTCACAATTAGTGTCTAAATTAATAAAGCTAGTACCTGTTTTTATATATTGGCAGTATCTACAACTGCCACAAGGGATAGTCCCAGGCCCAGCCCTCACTTGTCTGTTCTCTATTTATTTTATCAGGGTAACACAATAATCTTTTCAAATTGTTTTTACTTTTAAAAACAAACGTCGGTTGTGTCCCTACAATGTCCTTGATCTTGTCATCTGTTAAAAGTACTGACCAGTGCTTCTTGATCACATCAGTAATCTTATTTATGTCAATACTATACTGCAATGATATACCCAAAGATCTGTTTCCTCTTGGTGTGGGTGTATCATTAGTTATGTTCGAATTTTTCGAAAAGTATGGTTTACCTCTAGTGGATCTAAGCTCGACACTGGAACTAAGTACTGTGTCCACTTCTCTCCTCTTATAACCTCTCGCAACAAATTGTTTCCTAAGTGTGGTAAGCTCACTATCAAAATTCACTTCACTTGCATTAAGCCTAGAGGCACACATACCTTGCCCCTTCACAATGTTGCGAAAAATATGAGGAGGATACATACTAGTGTGATGTAACAAGGAATTCCTGTAACAGTCCTTTCTAAATAATTTTGTGCCAAATGAGAAATCAGATAGCCAAATAACCTTGAAGGCCAAAAATTCAGTATCCGTGTACGAGTAATTAACAGAGAATTTCAAAAAAGTAGTAGTATTATGTAAATATTTCACAAAATCAAGTAACTCATTGTCATTACCAGTCCAGAACATATAAACGTCATCCACAAATCTGTTGTACAGACTAATATATTTAGAAAGATCGTGTATCCCAAAAATATTATCAATTTCCCACTGAGCCAAGACCCGAGTTACCTCTAATACAAGAGCTTTAAGGAATCGCACAGTAAAAAATATAGCTTTGCTAGATATTTTGTTTTGTTTTATAATTATTTGTTACAAAGGGAAATGTTAACCGTGTAGTTTTTTTATTTGTTGGCTAGGATGTGCCCATAGCTACGCCAGAGGTCTGTAGATAGTAGGCTCCATTAAACAGGAACACATTGTGTTCAAGTATCATCTCAATAAATAGACAAATCAGATCTATATCCTTACTATCATAGTCACTATGTAACTGCAAATAACTATTCACATATTCAATCCCAGCATTGTTAGGAATAACAGTGTATAGGGACTGAACGTCCATTGTCACCATTAAACAATTATGAGGTACATCCATTGAGTGTACGTGATCATACAGATTCTGTAAAAACTGCTTGGAATCCTGCAGTACTATCTGTGACCTATCCAAAACCGGTCTCAGCTTCTTTTCAACATAAATTGAAAGGGATTCAGTTAGCCATCTACCCTCCACTACAATTGGCCTAAAAGGAGGTGTCTGTAAGTTTTTATGATTCTTAGGCAGGCCATGAAAAGTTGGAACACAAGGTGAATCAGTAGTAAAATAATTAGCTAACTCAGCAGAAATATAGTCATTCATAAAGCAGTCCTGTATAGTACTATGTACCCTATTCATCATATCTTGAATATCCATAAGAGTAATAGGTTTATAAGTGATAGTATCATTCAACATAGCAGTAATAGTGTCAAAGTAGTAACATCTATTCATTACAATTCCCCCACCTTTGTCGGCAGGGAGAATCACAATAGAACTATCATTACTCAAAACATCCAATGCTGCCTTCTCATCTAATGATAGATTAGAAAAAGAACGTAGTCCTTTGTTATTATTATTTACAACATTATGTAGATCACCCTAGCATAACTTAATAAAAGCTTCAATAAGTGGGTGGTTATGTGGTACAAATGTACTGGGCTTCTTAAATGAACTGAAAAGTATAGAAATGTCATTTGGAAATATCAATCGAAGCATAATACTCCTACTAAATAGTCTCAAGTCAATAACGGTACCAGCAATATCTGATCTACTTGCTGGAATGAATGATAGCCCCCTCCCCAAGGCAGATTCTTCTAACCCAGAAAGAACACTGTCAGAAATGTTGTAAATTAGGGGCTTGCCACATTCTGTCACATTTTCTTCAAAGTTCTGTTGCCTCCTGTGTCCACTGTATTTTTGTGTTTCATCCTGGCTTGTTGTAAATGGTAGGGAGGGGTATGCACCCCTTATTGAATGGGGAGAGGTAAATGGTAGGGAGGGGTATGCACCCCTTGTTGAATGGGGAGAGGTAGGCAGGAAAAAACTGGCTTGGAACCTAAAGGAGGTAGCTCTGAACTGGAAACAACCATTTAGTTAGTCTTTCTCCTAACATCCGGTTCCTTTAAGGCAGTGTTTTCTGCACTCTGCAGATAGAACTATTAGAAGAGCCACTTCCAAGTTCAATATCAGTTGCCACATTCCCAGTACTACCCTGGCTACAAATTTCATTAGCCAAGGATTCATGCACAAGGCCCCTAGGTCTACCAACATTAACATCTCCTACCTTATCAATGTTCTTCGGCCAAGAGAAAACATTCCATTGGCAAAAATCTCTCATATCATGATCTAATTTTTTTTCTTTTTCTGTATAAGTCATCTTTTTTCATATAAAACAACATTCAGTAAGTTCACACAGCAATACATCTGCTAACTTGGCAGACGCTATATTATAAAGTTCATGCTGTTGTGACTCAATGTTTTTAATTAGTTCATCTTTGACCGGTTTAAAAAAATTCAATCAATAATTTCAAATACCCAAAACTTACTTCTAGGTTTAATTTTTGCCTTTTAGCAATATGTTCCAGGTAGTGGTTCCCATATGTGGGCATATTATATGTCGGCACTATTCCCAGCTTTAAACACGCTTCAAAGTGATATCGCTGTAACTGAAGGCATTTCAAATGATAAAGATCATTCTCAAGACTACGTAACTTGAGGCAGGCCACCTTCTTTTGTGTCTGCAATATCATTCGCTAGCGTCTTGGTGTCAATGAAGGGCAGACTGAGCAGTGGATTTTCATCACCAGTCAGAAATCTCGACAGTCTATTCACTCTCAAACCAGTATTCAAATTTTCAAAGGCATTATTCCCACTGAAACCTTCCACCTGTCTTTGGATGTAGAAAAAATGTATCACAGACCGAAAAGCAACTCCAGTAAACCTAGGTAAATCCGAACGCACATCCACCAACAATATTGTGGTTTCCGAGTGCACTTTTTCATTTTTTATTGAAACATAGTTTTGTTTCTCCTGTTCCCAAATTTCAGAAAAATTATCCTTCTGAGTCCACTTTTGTTCATAGGAAATCTTACCCTTCTCCCAAGGCAAGAAAGGCTCTAGGCATGTACCTCCTGTTAAGTCTACTCAGACTCCTGCCTCCTAGAAGCCTCCTTTCCAGGATAAGGCAGGTTCTGTTTGACAGCTTACTTCTTCCTGCCCGCAACCAGGTTCCCTTGTCCCTCCTTCTGTCCCTGTCTCATCCAAATTGGCTTCAGATAACTTCAGACTGTAGGGTTCTATCCATTATCTGGCAGGGAGACTTCATGATTTGGAAATCTGTTCCCCCTTTTTAGGCATTCCTCAGCCTTCTCAGAACAGCTCTGTCATTTCCCAGAGGTTCTTCATTCTCTTTTGGCTCAGGGCACCATTCAGACAGTGCCTTCTGCTCAGATGGGGAAGGGTTTGTACTCCAGGATATTTCTGGTCCCCACGTAAGGAGGGCACTTGGAGACCAATTATGAATCTTTCCTGGCTAAACAGCTTTCTCAAGATTCTTTCCTTTCAAGTTTTAACTCTGCAAACATTATTTCCTGCTCTTTTTCTATAGGCCTTTCTAGTCTCCCTGGATCTCGATGATGCATACCTTCACATCTCCATCCATCTTCTCTTTACAAATTTTTTATGTTTCCCTGTCACTTCCTTGTATTTTCAGGTCTCTGCTTTGCCCTTTGGTCTCTCTACTCCCCCAAGGTTATTCACTAAATGCCTTGCTCCAGTCATTTCCTTTTGCTGGGTTCAAAGAATTCAGATCTTTTCCTATCTAGATGATCTTGCTTATTCAAGCTCCTTCCCCCAACAGAGTCTGGGGTTAATCATAAACTTCTAAAAATCAGCTCGGACTCCTTCCCAGGATCGTATTTTCTTTGGTTGCAGGCTTCAGACGGTTCCCCTGTTGGCATCTCTCTGCTGGCTTCAAATGCTGTGTCTCCGATTGGCCTTTTTCAATCCTTTCTCTGGTGTCTATCTCAGCCAGGGAATTTCGCAGGGTTCTCGAGTTCATGGCTTCTACCATTCCCGTGCTCCCTCTCATCAGGTACCATGTGGGAAAGCATTAGTGGTACCTCAAGTTAGTCTGGCGCCAACATTGCTACCCTCTAGACTTGCTGGTACCTTTCATTCACTATTTCAAGCTCGAGCTTAGTGGTGGATTTATCAACTTTCTCTGAACCTGGGGCTTCCTTTTCAAGCTCCAATTCCAACTCGGGAGCTTTTTACAGATGCCCCAGATGGGGGTGGGGTGCCTGCTTTTGCCTCCTCAAGGTTCATGGACTCTAATACAGATTAAAAAAGAACTTTATTTAGCCATGACAGGCCTGACTGTTTTTTTTTCTCTCTCTCTTCTTTTGTGGTTGTACTACCATCCTCATATTTAGGCTACAATGTTCACTCTGTCTTTGTGTTTTTAGTTTGAGACCTAGCTAACTACCCCGTTTTCACTAGCACTGGTGCTCAGAGTGGGCACACTTTGATACACAGGTCCTGCTGTATATCTTAATCTTGTTCCCTTCTTAGTTTTACACAGAGACTGTGTCTCTCTTCGTAAAAAATCCTTCTTTTATGCTCAGGGTGGTCAGTGAATTGTCCCTTAATCAGTCTATTCATCTTCCTTCCTTTTTTTCTTCTCCACAGTCTGCCAGCGAGAAGGTTCTTCACACCTTGGATTTACATAGATATCTCTGATATTTGCATACAGTTAAATTATTTGCAAATCTGAGTAGCTTTTTGTTACCTTTCTTCCCAGGGCTTTCAGTTTGACTGTCTCTCAGCAAATCATCTCCTCCTGGATTTCTAAGGCCATTTATTTTTGTTAATTCCTAAATGGAAAATATCTTTTCTCATCCGTAAAGGTTCATTCTAGTAGGGCAGTTGCCTCGTCTGGTGCTTTTTTCATGCATCTGGATACCATTTTCATCCTTGAGGCTGCTACTTGGTCCTCTGTTCATACTTTCACTATGCATTACAGGTTGGATGTCATTTCCAGGGCAGGGCAGGCTTTGCCAGGGCTAGCCTGCATTTGTTTGTAGTGGGCTTTTCTGGGACCATCCTCCTCCCAGGCCTTTTCTTGAGCTGTTGTAGTTTCCCTTAGGTTAAGAATACTGCAACAGTGATATGAAAGGACATAGTGCAGTTGGGTAAAATCTTACCATAACAGTAGATGTCTTTCTTTTCACTGTTGCAGTATTCACTCCCTCTCTCTTAGCCCATCTGTTCTACCCCTTGTCCTGTACTTTTCCTGACCCTCTGTCTAAGGAGCTCATGTTTCTCTTTTTCTCCTTCTAGATGCACATATTTTCCTTGACCCTAAAGGTATTATGTTCTTCCTGGGGCTCTCTTATTTCTGAGTTTGTGTGTCTGTATGTCACATTTATGTATGCCCTCAGTAAACCTTTTTAAGCGCAACCTGGATAACTGGATGGGGAACAGAAAGTACACCCCTGGGATTCTACCTGTGTCCCTGCTGGACAGTGGCATAGGGTGCCGACTTGTTGGAACATGGGCTAAATTCTTGGCTAGGCTTGTAAGGACCTCAGGGCCAGTCGCCTAGTAACTTCCTATGATCCTATGCCTTACGCAGGGAATGCAAGTGTGATGCCTATAAGAACTAAATTTTAGGCTTTGGTATACTGATCAGATGTTAGGCTATTCTTGACAGGCGATCTATCAGGTGAAGAATACTGCAGCAATGAAGAGAAGGATATCTACTGTTAATGGTATGCTTTTACACAACTGTACTTTTTTCCTCCAAGACCATCCATGATGTCCCTTGTCATGACATTGGAAACGACTGGACCTGGGACTGAAACCTTTGCAGCCATTAATATTCCTTTTATTAAGAATGACTGTTAATTCACTATTGCTGTTTGTTTTTGTGGTTTACCAGTATTTTAGCCATGCTGTAATCTAGGCTCCGCTCCAAACCTCTGTAGTATGTTTACTAGCCATGTGTAATACGGTCTTAAAGGGCTTCTTAAGTGAGCTAGTAGGCCATATTTACAGTCCTCTGCTTGGTCTGCTACCCTGATTGTTGGATTTATCTGGGATGATGCTCCTGATGAGTCAGTATTTCTCATTTTCCTTTGCACATTAGCTTATTAGTAGACCTCGGTTCATTCCTTCAGATATTATTCTGCAGTTTTTTTCTCTGACATTAATGTTGGCTAACAAGTCTGCAGTTTGTTTAAGTACACTTGTAGTAATGGGTAAATCACATCTTCACGTTTTCAGCCTTTAGGTATTTTACTCTAATCCTGTGGTTTGCAAAACAGAGTTATTCGCTGAGCATCACTTCTATTGCTTTCTCTATGTTTGTGTTTCACATTTATTTTATAATTCCTTCTTTGAAAAATAAGATCACAGCTTTTAACCACAGTGTGTCTACCAAAGTGAATCGGTAATTCCTTCAGCTTCATTTGGAGCACTGTGTTCCTTTTTGCATCCCTGTTTTTTCAGCAGGGCTTTGCTTTTGTTATAACCTTAACATGCTTTATTTTTCTTGTTTTTATTTTTCTTTATAGTTGACTGCTGCTTGTTATGACATGTATCAGAGCTAGCTCAGCTGACATAAAGGGATACTACACTGGTTATGTGCCAGGTGACCAAGTTTGTGTATTGGGAGTTTGTTGGAGCTGGTGTGGGCGGACCTGTCAAGCCAAACATCAAAAATCATAGCACTGGTCTTCAAAAATCACAGCAGAGGGTCAAAAAGAGGAACGCTTTCATATTTCTCACAAATAGATATTTTTTTGTATAGTGCACCTTACAGTGTTTAAGGGTAGGGATTCTTTCTATAGGCTGGGCTTATTTATTTAGTAAGGTACATGTCTGTAAGCAGACCTGATTTTGAGAAATGCAGTAAATTTAGGAGGAGCAAGGCCAAATTTGTGGGACAAAGTCATAGCTCTATGCCTAAATCGTAGCAGTTGAGAGGTATGAGTGTATGTCTATTCTAGAGAAGGTGGGAGCAGTCTAGGCTGCATGGTGCCATGCTTTTCGCAAAGGATGAGTGTGAAGCACAGAAGTGAACCTGGGTGTGCACTCTGCTGACAAAGCTGTGTACATTGTAACCTTTGTTGCTGTTGCACAGAAGAAAAAACTGGCATGGAGAAGGTATAGTGCCCCCTGTGGCGATTCAGGTGACTCATTCCCCTCGCAAGTAGGGAGGGGGGTTAGGGCTTTTGTAGAAAAAATCCTGATGGCTGCCTATTACCAGAGGTGGCTAGAATTTCCATAGCCAATTCACAGCTAATCTCCACACTACTCTGTGCATCCCCCATACTTACCAACCTTAGACAGACAGACCTACACAAGTTGGATGCTTGTTGCAACAAAATTGCTAAATTTGCCATTGGAACCTCCTACCGCTGCCATCGTTGTATCTCCCTTAAAGAACTAAACTGGCTAGAACTCCCACAACTCCTTCACTTTAATCAACTCACCCTCATTCATAAACTTATTAACCACCCCCTTAACATCCCTTCCCTTCAAACCCTTCTGCAACCCTATCACTCCACTAGGCCCCTAAGATAAAGTAACAAAAATCAACTCACTGTTATCAAACCCAAAACCTCAGCAGGAGAAGCCATATTTTCATGTACCATATCTAAACTTTGGAACAATCTTCCACCCTCTATAACTATTCTACCTTCCAGCAGCCTTTTCAAGACTGCACTCAAATTCCACTTAAATTTGCACTGTCTTTGTCCTTGTTCTAACCCAGACTAACAGCCCCCCCCCTTACCCCCCCACCTAGACTCTTAACCCAACTATACTACCGCCACTACTAACCACAGTCAGAATTAGCTAGTTGTCTTTACATACTTTAAAATCTTGTCTGACAGCTTTGTTACTAATATTATAAACAACAAGAAACTATCTTAACTTGCAACAATTACTGTATATACTGTTGATAATCAATATCTTGTTATTGTATTAAAGCCAACAGCCTGTAATGTTGTTTACTATTGCTGCAACTTTGTATCTCTATTTATCATTTACATGGTGTGGAGCTTTTCTCCCCGGGCATCCGCCGAAAAAGGACCTGCGTCCAGTCAGAATTTCCCAGTAAATAAAATAAAATCACCCAGTCAGGTACATATGGGTCAGCTGGTATATAAGAGAGCTGATAAGTTTTTAGGTAAGATTCATAGTTAATTAATAGGCTAGTTACCCTTGCAGGTCATTATAAGCCTAACAAATTTCCTTTCTAAGTTAAGAATTAAACCCTGTACCTTGTGTCTTTGAGGTAAACACCTTCTTCATTATGCCAATCCCCCAACCCCTTGCTGACTTGGGGGTGAGGGTGATGCAAGGACGATGGAGAAGTGGACAAGCTAATTACAAAGGAAGAAGTTTGGACTACAAAAGTACTTCATAAACCTGAATATCAGAATTGTACATTTTGCCTTTGTTTTAAACCAGTTTCCCATTATTTTGAAAGTATATACTGAATTTTATTTCAGCTACTGAATACTTTGTAACTTTATTACAAAACAAACTGCCTGGCTTACTTGTTAATGAGCATATAGTTTGTAAAATGTACATGGTATGCTGTTGCATGTTTGTTATTTAACTGCTGTTTAGTTTGGCACATCTGAAGAAGAAACTGAACTTACTTGACTTCATGTCTCAGTCGGTTTGTAACTGTATAATCTAATGAGAAATTATGCCTGTGTGTAATGGTTTCCATTAACTACTGTATTATTCATGCTGATTTGTGCTCCTCCTCTTCCCTTAGGTTGTATCCATCTGAGTACCGGTATTGTCTTTAAATGTAGGATGGACCTTGTCAGTCACCATCCCCCCATTGTGAATCTGTTTAGCTTCTCTTCTACATATTGAATTAAAGAGAACATCCTTGCAATCTCTATTAATTTATTTCACTGGTTTGGAGATGTTGACAGCTGTATCCGTGTTTGTAGTAAATGGCCATGTGGAGCTTATTAACACAGTCTTGTCACTTCCAAGTTTGTTTTGGGAGAGGGGCATGCTGAAGTGGTGTTTCAGCAAGTTTGTGCTCAAATCCATAGCTCTTAACTGTCTAGATTTCACAGAATACCCTGATTTTTGCCTTGTTTTTTAGTCTGTTCTTCATAAAATTTGAGGTTTCTAGAAAAACACTGAGGATTGAAGTCACAAGAGTGATGGACATGAGTTTCAGACTTCATATCATTCAAATTTATCTAAAAACACTCCTCAACACAAACAAAGAAGTTCACAAAAGCAGGAGCCAAGAGCAGAAATCCACAAAAGGTATTTATTTAGCGCTTTCATCTCTGAGATAGACTTCTTCAGAATGAATAAACATACACCCCAACAGCCTTAAATACATAACTCAATTCAGCAATTAAACCAGTAAACATAATACAATCCCTTAAAGGTCCCCACACCATTTTTTACATACAGGATTCCAACACCAAGACATAAAAACAAAACATGAAAAACAATGTTTTAAAACCAAAAAAAAAAAAAAAAAAAATATATATATATGTGTGTGTGTGTGTGTGTGTGTGTGTGTGTGTGTGTGTGTGTGTGTGTGTGTGTGTGTGTGTGTGTGTGTATATATATATATATATATATATATATATATATATATATATACACATATGTACTTTTCATTAAAAATATATATGAATATGTATGTATAGAATAATGGCATGTATGAATACATAAATAAAATAATATATATAATCAATATATATACTTGTCTGCATAAAATGTATTGATTCCAAAAAGGTAAGGCAGCATAACAACCTATGTACATAGTCTAAATCTGAATGTATGTCATATAAGTATTCAAATGAAAAATTGTGCTTTTAATCTCCGGATGGAACTAATGGACACAGCGCTGTTAAGCCCAGGTGGTTCTGAAGCATTGGAACTAATTTGCCACATCAGCTCGGATAGTTTTAGGAAATCATTCAGTGGCCCTCCCCTTTCTCCCATGTTTATCTGTTCTAGAATAATAAACTTAAAACTATGCCCTTCATAGGCATTGATATGTGCTGCCAATGCATTTTTCTTTTGATATCATAATAGTTTTGGCATAGCCTACTTCTCAATGCATTTTTTGTTTTTCTTATATAAAACTTTGGGCGTTGTGAACAAAGGGCCAGATATACCACAGCTTTTGTGTTGCAAGACACCTTCCTGGGTATAATATGTCTCCCATAATTGGGGACATGTATCTCCTTAGCTTCAATTATATATGGGCATTGCAAACAGTAGCCACATGTTATCATCCCAATACCAGTCGTGTAGTCTTGTGTGTCTCTCTCTAACATATTTTTTATACTACAATCTCTTTTGTAAATAATCTTAGGGGCCAGTCCTACCAGTTGGACCTGTTCTACATCAACACTAAAAGTGTTCCAATTATGTTTAATAACATTGCTAATATTAAAGTGTATACAGCTCAGCAAGCTCCTCCTGGTGTCCTGCAGAGTCCTACAGCAGCAGAGTGACAAAAGAGAGACTTTGGATTGATTACATAGCCGGCCTTAGGCATAGGCCAACTAGGCGGCCGCCTAGGGCGCCAGTCTAGCTAGGGCACTTTTCCAGTATTTATTTGGTGTAGGTAGACAAGGATGGGGACACCAGGTAATGTGGTGGGGGGCACCGTGGAGCCCTTTTGCCTAGGGCACCAATTGACCTAGGGCCCTTCCTGATTGATTAGGTATCATTTCTCTGCATTTCTTTGCTAATTTCTCCTAAAACGCGATTTTCTAGTGTTTTTGTGTTCTAAAAAGCTTATTTTTGCTGCAAATTGTACTTATTTTTCTGATTGCAATTGTTAAAGTCGTTTTTGTGTTCAAATCATCTGTTTAACTGTTTTAGGCTACACACTCAAGTGCACTAGCCTTTTCTGAGCATTTAAAGTGTTTTAGAGTAAAGTTACTGTATTTTTGTGAAAAAAAAAAAAAAAACAAACAAAATTCTTGTTTCCTGCCTTTTCTAAGCTAGTCTAGTCCAGTTTTCAGGTTCTGCTGAATTCAGGGCTGTGGTACAAGTTCCTGTGTTGCCCATACCTTATTTGGATAGAAGGAAGTTTCTCTATTCACCAGTGAGAGTGGGGAGCTTTGAGCAGCCTAACTGTCCCTGGAGTGGTCTCATCCCAGCAAGTAGTAGTTTGACCATTTTGGGATAATTTCTACCTCTTTCATCTCCCTATAAAACCCGCATTTGCGCGCAGGGCAGCACCGGTTAGCTGGAGTTAAACTATTCCCGGCTCCACGAAGTCTTCTCTTCAAATTTTCCCTTGGAACTAGTCAAACTCTCAACTTAAGCACTCAAACCTTTCCTTTTACAGTCCAGCACTTGCTCAAATCTCTTAGTAAGCACAAATACTCTGATTCAGGTTACTGGCTAAAGCTCTTGCCACCCCTATAGTGCCTTTTTTAGGCAAGGTTCAAAGGATAAAATCAACACCGTAACAGATACAAGCATGCAAAATCTGAAGGTAATGCTACTCAATGATAGAAGTCTAAACCTCAAAAATCACTCCTAAAAATGGAGAACATTGATATCTGTGCAGTAACTGAGACCTGGTTCAAGGCTCCAGAGAGCATTCCTGCAATACCAGGCTACAATTCTTACCACACCAAGACCGAAACACTAAAGGTGGAGGAGTGTCCATATTCACCAAGGATAGTCACACCTCCAGGCTAGTTGCCCAACACAATGCATCTGAAATTCTCCAGGTGCAACTAACACAGGGTAAGACTGCAATCCAAATTGTAACTTGCTACAGATCCCCCACCATGCCCCAAGATTCTCGCTACACCTTTCTAAACATACTGGAAAATATTAAGATACAACCAAACACCATAATACTGGGTGATTTCAACTACCCTGCCATTAACTGGGAAAACTACTCGGGTACCAACACCTTTTCCCAACGGTTCTTGGAATTCATAAATTCCAACGCCCTGGATCAACTAATCCATTGTCCCACCAGGGGCTCCAATATCCTAGACCTGGTCATTACCAACATGGGAGATAGATGCTCCATACCAGTGGTCACCCCCTCATTGGTCAGGTCTGACCATAAGCAAATCACCCTTGACATCCACATCCCATCCCCACCCCCCAGTAAGGAAACCTTAAAAAAACTTTTCCAAAGCCAATTTCATGCTACTGAAGCCAGAAGTGCCAAACTTTACGACACCCATGCAGATGGGATCTGGAAGTTCGACTGCAGAATCCTATACTAAGGCACTGTATGAGCACATCCACTCATGCATGAATCGTGCCATCCCAAATGGAACCAAGATGCTCTTTTCCAAAAATAAGAAGCCAATCTGGTGGTCCCCCTGCTATAAACAAACTATACAACAGAAGGAAGAAACTGTTGCAGAAAAGAGGAAAATCCCAGGATGCAAAAACACTCCCTCAGCAGCCTCAGTAAGAAGCTGAGATCCCTCATAAAATCCCCAAAAGCTAGTTACGAAAATAAAATTGCCAAAGATTCCAAAGACAACCACAAGGCATTCTATAGTTATGTCAAGAATCTAAATGGCAGTGGTCAGATCTGCTCTGAGCTACAACAGAATAGCATTAAATATACTGATCCCAAGGATATTGCCAATATCCTGGCAGATTGATTTAATGCCAGCTTCAGCCCCCTAAAGGGCCCATCTCAATACCAAATGATTGCCAAATTCCGGTAATCACAGCCACACAGGTAGAAACCACACTCTCAAAAGCTAAGAATACAGCATCCATGGGACCAGATGACATTCCAGGCTGTGTACTACAAAATGAACTGGCACCTCACCTAAGTGTCTTGTTTAATCATAGCCTCACCTCAGGCTTTGTGCCCATTGAGTGATGCACAGCTACAGTTATCCTACTCCACAAGGGAGGATCTGCCTTGGATCCCGGGAACTACCATCCCATCAGTCTGACTAACCTGATCTGCAAGGGCATGGAACGCATTATCATGGAACTTATAAACAAAGACATTGGCAACCTTCAAACACTAGACCCCACCCAGTTTGGGTTTGTGAAGGGCCGATCTTGTCTCCTGAATCTGATTGACTTCTTTGAATCAGTCTCCAGAGCTGTGGACGAGGGTAAGGCGGTCCACACAGCCTGTCTGGACCTCGACAAGGCCTTCAACACCATCCCCCACTCTGGAATCATAGATGAACTTACTAAGCTGGGCATAAATCCCTACATCACTCAATGGGTTGTCAACTGGCTTACTGACAGAACCTAGACTGTCAAAGTAGATAACTCCAAATCCAGCTCCAGACAAGTGACAAGTGGAGTACCTCAGAGTTCAGTCCTGGGACCACTCTTGTTTGCCATCTACTTCTCTGAAGTACAGGCCAACACTAAGGGACTCTGGCTAACAAAGTTCACAGATGACTGCAAACCGGGAGCCATTATTGAATCCCCAAATGATGTGGATATTCTACAAAAGGGCCTTACAGAAACAGATGCCTGGTGCCAGAGTCATGGGCTCAAGCTTAATGCCAAGAAATGTATATTTATCCCCTTTGGAAAAAAACATATACCCATGAATTACCACATAGGTGGCAGGACACTAAACATCGAAAGTGTGATGAGAGACTTAGGGACACAGGTGGACAGTGGTCTCACTTTCGATAACCACATCGCCACAACAGTCAGGAAATCCTCCTATGTGGCACACCTCATCACTAAGGGCTTTTCATCCAGAAAAAAGGAGATCATTGTCCCACTGTACTCATCCCTCATTAGACCCATTATAGAGTATAATGCCCCGTTTGGTATGTACCTCACAAGACATCTGCAACAGCTGAAAAGGCCGCAGAAATGCCTCACTAAAAGAATCACAGACCTAAAGCAGATGCCATATGCTGACCATCTGAAAAAACTCCAGCAATACTGTGTGGCATATCGTCTACTCAGAGGCAATCTCTGCTTAACATACAAAGCCATGTCAAACCCTGAGCTGTTGGACATGCTCCACTTAAAGAAATTCCAATCCATTAGAGCCACATGCTCCAGGGATCTAAACCTTGTTATCACAATGAACAAAACATGCTGGAGGGATTTGTTCCTGACCAAGAGACTCCCCATACTCCGGAATAGACTGCCCATAGATGTCAAGCAGAGCGCCTCATTGGCCCTCTTCAAAAGGAACCTTGATGATTGGATAGGAGATGGGAAATTCACCCCGGGGATCATGTCAGTCACCCTGCTAGACAGGGGTCCAGAGAAGTAAATATTGTGGGAAGAAATATCCAGGGAATTGTTATGGCTAGGCTTACATAGGCCCTAGGGCCGATAGCGTAGTACCAACCTATGAACCTATAAGCACTACACCCCCCCTATACAGAAGTACAAGGCTTCCTATTCGTCCCTACCGGAAAATCAGTAAAACAGTTCACTTTGTCTGTTCAGGCATGTCCAAAGGACAGTTTCAAGTGTACTCTCCAGTCCGGCTGGTGAATCTGGGCATCTTGAGGCAATGTTACAGTTGCCTCATGTACACAGACAACCCTCTACTCCTTCCAACAAACACAAATGTATGTGAGAGATGCAACTATACAGCCAAACTGGTGGCCAAGCTCTCACAACCCAAGACTGGAACAGTCAGTCAAGAGGAGAAGGGAAACGCTTGCACCACACTACCAGTCTCACATAGACCATTCATATCTGCACCAGCAAACAACACACATAAATACACAAAAACATACTCGGAGGCTCTAAATAAAAATCTGCCAAAGCAGCAGAGACCTCCAAAGCAGATATCAAAGCAACCTTCACCCCCCTAACAACAATCACATATCACATACTTCACAAAGTCAGTGTGCCACGCAGTCACAGCCCTTAAGGCTAAATAACACACCCAATACACTAGTATTAGGTGACTCTGTCAGGCAAACTGACGTCCCACTCACTAGACTAAACAAGGAGAAGGTTACTGTAAGCTGCCTGTCGGGTGCCAGGATCTGCCACATAACGCAAGCACTCAGGTCACTCCAAAACAGGTACAAATATGACTCTGTCATTTAAATGTGCTCTCTGATCATGTAGCCCAGGCCGGTATGACCCTGACCCTGAGTAGCATCTTGCCCTCACCAAGAATGATGCCACAGTATAAAGATAAAATTATCAATTTTAACAATTGGCTAAGCTATTGGTGTTGTTCAAAGGGGATCCAGTGTCTGTCAGCCTGGGATGACATGCTCAACAAGCCACGTTGCTTTGCCAGAGACGGGTTGCACCTGTCGCCCTTAGGCTTTCGAATACTGGCCAAGGCTCTTGCCACTCCCATAGTGCCTTTTTTAGGCAAGGCTCAAAAGACAAACCCACCTCCATAAACAACACAAGAAACCAAAAACTGAGGGTAATGCTACTCAATGCTAGCAGTCTAAAGCTCAAAATGCACGCACTCGAGGCACTCTATCTTGTTTTCTCCGTTGCTTTTTTCAAAACTGCTATGTTAAATGGGTTTTAACATACCGAGACAGCTTTAAAAAAAGCAATGGAGATTCTCTGTTGCTTTTTTTAAAGCTGTCTCACTGTGTTAAACCCATTTAACATAGCGAAAACAGTTTGTAAAAAGCAACGGAGATCTTGCTTTCTCTGTTGCTTTTGCCCACAGTTCTGATGTACTGCATAGGCCTACGTATGTGCAGTACATCAGAACTGCCGCAGAATGCCAGACAGCTGCGGAAGGGCAGCAAGGAGGCATTATACAATGCCATTATTTAAGAAAAGTAATTATTTTTTTTCTTAAATAATGTCATTGTATAATAGCAATAACCCACTTCTGGGTGTGGGGAATACTGGATTTACCCACGGTTGGCTTTGTTTGGCCACTCTGGCTTCGCCCTCATGACCAACCATGCCAACCGTGGGTAAATCTAGCATTAACCACACCCAGGCGTGGGTTATTGCTATACTATACCTTTCGGCCCCAGAACCCAGACCGAAATACAAAAGGTGGGGGTGTATCCATTTTCATCAAGGATACCCACACCTCCAGGTTAGTGGCACAGCATGAGGCCTCTGAGACCATCCATGTGCAACTAACAGTGGGCAAAGCTGTATTTCAGATTGTAGCTTGCTACAGATCACCCACCTTGTCTCAGGACCCCCACTCAGCATTCCTGAGAACATTGGAAAATATGAAGGTCCTACCAAACATCATGATATTGGATGATTTCAACTACCCAAACATTAACTGGGAAAACTACTCGAGTACTAACTCTTTTGCCCAATGCTTCCTAGAGTTTGTAAACTCAAATGCCCTGGAACAACTGGTCACCACTCCCACAAGAGGTGACAACATGATCATCACCAACATGGTGGATCAATGTTCCATACCAGAGGTAAACCCGTCGCTGGTAAGATCAGACCATAAACTAATCTCACTGGACATCCACATCCCAACCCCTTCCCCAGTCAAGGAAACCACTGTGAAAAACTTTTCAAAAGCAAACTTCACACTTCTCAAGACTGAGGTGGAAAGTTTCAAAGCCCCCTTGCTAAAGGATAATGCTGCCCAAACCGCAGAATCCTTTACAAATGCATTCTATGAGCACCTACAGGAATGCATGGTTCGAGCCATCCCAAGTAAAACCAAGACTCACTCCTCCAAAAAGAGGAAACCAGTCTGGTGAACCCCGACCATAAATAAGCTATACAGCAGAAGGATGAAACTATTACATGATAGAGCAAAATCCCCAAAAGGGAAGGCATTCCTGATCAGTATTAGCAAGAAACTACAATCCCTCATAAAATCATCCAAGGCCAGCTTCGAAAGAAAAATTGCCAAAGACTCTAAAGATAATCACATAGTCTTCTTTAGCTATGTCAAGAATCTAGGTGGCAACTCTCAGATCTGCTCTGAGCTAGTGCAAAATGGCAAAAAATACACTGAACCAACTGACATTGCCAACATCCTGGCTGACAGGTTCAGTGCAAACTTTACCCCCCCCCCCACCCCACCCACAAAAAAGGGCCTGTGTCCATCCCAGACGAATGTAGAGCCCCAGACATCACAAACACACTGGTGAAAACAGCCCTTTCCAAAGCCAAAAACACAGCATCAGTGGGACTGGATGGTATCCCCGGTTGTGTCTTACATGAGCTCCAAAATGAACTAAACCTTCACTTAAATTCACTGTTCAAACTCAGCCTTGCCACAGGCTTTGTACCCAAAGAATGGCGTACAGCAACAGTTATCCCACTCCACAAAGGTGGTGCCACAATGGATCCTGGGAACTATCGCCCTATAAGCCTGACTAGCCTGGTCTGCAAAGCTATGGAGCGCATCATCATGGAACTCATTAACAGAGACATTGGGAACCTCCAGACACTGGACCCTACCCAATTCGGCTTTGTTAAAGGTAGATCTTGCCTCCTAAACCTAGTTGACTTTGAAACAGTTACCAAGGCCATAGATGAGGGAAAGGTGGTCCACACAGCCTACATGGACCTCGCAAAGGCCTTCGATATCATTCTCCACTCTGGCATTATAGATAAGCTTACCAGCTTGAACATTTAACTCGTATGTCACGAGATGGGTTGCCAACTGGCTCATGGATAGAACTCACATGGTCAGAGTTGCGGGTGCCATGTCCGACTCTAAACTGGTTACAAGTGGCGTCCCACAGGGCTCAGTCGTGGGACCCCTCCTGTTCGGTATATACTTCTCTGAGGTACTGGCAAGCACGGGAGGACTATGACTGACCAAGTTCGCAGATGATTGCAAACAGGGGGCCATAATCGACTCTCCGGCTGACACAGACATCCTCCAGAAGGGTCTCATGGAGACGAATACCTGGTGTCAGAACCATGGCCTCAAGCTAAATGCCAAAAAGTGCATAGTCATCCCCTTTGGGAAAAACAAAGTGTCCACAAACTACCACATAGATGGTAATCCACTAAGTACGGAAGATGTAATTAGGGATCTGGGGACCCAAGTAGATAGCAACCTCTCCTTTGATAATCACATTGCCAAAGTGGTTAAAAAATCCTTCTATGTAGCCCACCTAATCACGAAAGGGTTAACATCTAGATCAAGAGAGGTCATTGTGCCCCTCTACTCATCAGGCCCGTAATAGAGTACAATGCCCCATTTGGGATATACCTTACTCGACACCTGCAACAGGTGGAAAGACCACAGAAGTACCTCACCAAGAGGATTGTGGGCCTGTGCAGCTCGACTAAAGAAACTCCAGCTCTACTCGATTGCTTACCGCCTACTCAGAGGTGATCTTTGCCTGACGTACAAGGCCATGTCTAACCTGGAATTAATGGACATGCTCCACCTCAAGAAAACCAAATCTCTTAGAGCCACACACTCTAGGGATTTAAACCTCAGCACAACAATAAATAGGACATGCTGGAGGGATAGATTCCTGTTCCAGAGACTTCCTCGCTCTGGAATAGAATCCCAATCTACATTGGGCAAAGCCCCTCACTGACTCTCTTCAAGAGAAATCTTGACGAGTGGATGGGAAATCATAAATTTACCCTGGGGATCACTTCAATGGCCCTGCTGGATAGAAACTCTGGAAACTAATCGAAAAGGGAGGCGAAAGCAACACATTCTGGCTAGGCTTATAAATGCCCTTGGGCAGATAGCTTAGTACCTACCTATGAAATGTGAATATAGCTGATTTTTTTAAACAATTCTTATCCTCCTGGTGTTCATTTTTTTGTCTGTCTCTAGACCCCCCCCCCCCCAGTGCCAAGTAGGAGGACAAAGTGTCCATCTACCCTCTTTTTAATTACTTCTTGAAAAATTTTGTTCTGGATATCCTCTTTTTTTTGTAACATACTTTTCAGTTTTTCAATTTGTGGTATAAATTCATCATACCCAGAAACCATTCTAGCCAGCCTGTCCCTTAACTAGGGATTTCTTTTGATGGAGGGGATGACAGCTGTCATAGTGTAACAGGCATATTCGTGAATTGTTTTCAGTCATACCTCACGATACAGGTATTGACTGGTTTTATCGATATCTCTGCCAGCATACTCGTATTTTAATCAGGACCTTAATGGAACTTGTGTTAGACACCAACATCATCACATTTGAGCAACAATTATTCAAACAGGTGAAAGGGGTGGCAAGGGGGGCAGCTTGTGCCCCCATGTTTGCCAATATAGTTTTGGCTCTCTGGGAACGAGATATTATATTCAGTAGTCATTATGTCAACTATTGATCTTTCAATGGTCGTTAAACCTTGACAACGTCATTATTCTGTGAAATAAGGGCAGGACTGAATTTTTGGGTTATTTTCAAATGAGAACTGACTTCTTAGAGTTCACCTATTCTATTAGTGAGGAAGAAGTCCATTATTTAGACATTACCATCAAAAAGGATGTTTCCAAGAAGCAATTCACCTCCACTATTTTCCGTAAGCCCACATATTCCAGTTGCCCGTTACACTATGACAGCTGTCATCCACTCCATCAAAAGAAATCCCTAGTTAAGGGACAGGGGTACAGCTGGCTAGGATGGTTTATGAGTATGATGAATTTGTAATACAAATTGAAATATTGAAAAGTATGTTACAAAAAAAGAGGCTATCCAGAACATTATGTAACCAAAATTTTTCAAGAAGTAATTAAAAAGAGGGTGGATGGACACTTCGTCCCCCTACTTGGCACTGGGGGGGCCTACAAACAGATAAACAACAAAAAAGTGAACACCAGGAGGATAAGAATTATTTAAAAAAATCAGCCATATTCAGATTTAATAAACACTTTTTTAATATTAGCAATATTATTAAACATAATTGGAACTTTTTTAGTGTTGATGCAGAACAGGTCCAATTGGTAGGACCGGCCCCTAAAATTATTTACAAAAGCGATTGTAGTATAAAAATTATGTTGGAGAGAGACACACAAGATTACAGAACTGGGATTGGTATGATAAAATGTGGCCGTTTTTTGCAATGACAATATGTTATAATTGAAGATAAGTAAATACATGTTCCCAATCATGGGAGATATTATACCCAGGAAGGTGTCTTGCAACATAAAAGCTGTGGTATATCTGGCCCTATGTTCACAATGCCAGAAGTTTTATGTAGGAAAAACAAAAAATGCATTGAGAAGTAGGATATACCAACACTATTATGATATCAAAAGAAAATAAAATGAAAATGCAATGGCAGCACATATCAATGCCTACGAAGGGCATAGTTTTAAGTTTATTATTCTAGAACAGATAAAAACAGGAGAAAGGGGAGGGCCACTTAATGATTTCCTAAAACTATCCAAGCTGATGTGGCAAATTAGTTCCAATGCTTCAGAACCACCTGGGCTTAACAGCGCTGTGTCCATTAGTTCCATCCGGAGATTAAAAGCACAATTTTTCATTTGAATACTTATATGACATACATTCCGATTTAGACTATGTACATAGGTTGTTATGCTGCCTTACCTTTTTGGAATCAATACATTTTATGCAGACAAGTATATATATTGATTATATATATTATTTTATTTATATATTCATACATACATATTCATATATATTTTTTTAAATGAAAAGTACATATACATACGTATATATATATATATATATATATATATATATATATATATATATATATATATATATATATATACATACATACACACACACATATATATATATATATATATATATATATACATATATATATATACATACACACACACACATACATATATATATATATATATATATATATATATATATATATATATATATATATATATTTTTTTTTTTTTTTTAAAGTGGTTTTAAAACATTGTTTTTCATGTATTGGAATCCTGTACGTAAAAAATGGTGTGGAGACATTTAAGGATTGTATTATGTTTAATTGCTGAATTGAATGATGTACTTAAGGCTGTTGGGGTGTATGTTTATTCATTCTGAAGTCTCTATCTCAGAGACGAAAGCGCTAAATAAATACCTTTCGTGGATTTCTGCTCTTGGCTCCTGCTTTTGTGAACATCTTTCAAATTGATGTTAATGCAAATCCTGTTATTCTAGCAACCGTCTAAGTTAATAGGATCAGTATTTAAAGTCTGTCCATATTTTTGGGCTTTTGTCTCACCGTCACTTAGGCTTTGAAAGAATTTTTTGTGCATATGGGGGTTATGTAAAACATCCCCATTTGAAAGCATGTAAAATTTGAGTTTTACGCAGGCAGCTCCATCTTTTCATCTGGTATGAGCAGACCCTTTCATGTTAGCTGCAGGATAGTTTGCTATGCAGCTTGCACCTAAAACTTTACCAGGGTAGTAAACCCCTTTGCTCCCAATGTACTGTGTGAAGGCTTTCCTCTTTAGGTTTTGTTCCCCTGCCCTTGAAAGAGTTGCATAAGAGAAATGAATACAGTCTTCTTTAATTTGTGGTGATGTCTTCATCAGAATTACTTTGTTGCATCTTTTCTTTCCTATCTTTTCTGTTATCTTCTGACACTAAAGTCAGGTCCTAGTTCCCTTTTATTGGTGGTTGTACTGTTTTTACAGCTTTCTTTGTCTCCTCCCACATGTCTCAAGTAATTTTTTCATGTCTTCAGTAACACTTTTAACATTCTGGCACTTATTGGCTTTAGTTATGTTTTTCTTTTCTCTTTTAAAAAACATAGTGTGTATCTTTGTTATTGTTTGCTCTTGTTCATCAGTAGGAACCTTTGATTTTTTTTTTTTTTACCTGGTTAGCAAATGTTAAATAACACCTTGCAGTAGTCATAAATTGTACTTACTAGCTTTTTGCTTAATATTTATTGCTGTTTCATTCAGGCAGTCTGTAACGAATAATTATTATGTACCTTCATTGTACCTGCTGCTATCCTCAACTTGCTGACTGCCATTTGAACATTACTCCTAGCATTTCGGGTTCTGTCCCTAAGAAACATATGCTTAAAATGGCAGAAGATTTGATTACTATGATTAGAGGTTCTATGCCCCCTCCTGATAAGAGGCCTAGGGTGGAACCGGAGTTTGATAGTTTTGAACAGTGTTCAGAGGCTTCAGAGTCTTCTGGAAGACTTGCAGGAGTATCCTACTTATTCTGATTCTGATGTGGATGATTCCACTCCTACAGCTTCTCCTCCTGAGGATTTCTCATTTTCAGAGACTCTGCATTCCATGAGGGAGCACTTTAAATGGGAAGGCCAGGATTACTCTGATTCCAGGAAAAGGCTTAGGAATTCTTGTTTTACCCCAGCATAGGCCCTTAGCTATTCCTCCTGTGTTGAATGTGGTGGAAGATGTTTTTGCAGAGGCTTCCCTGAACCCTGACTCTTTGCCTCCTGCTCCTGTTAAGCCTGATAGGTATTATAGGGTGCCCGAAGCTCATAAGTATTTGTTTAAGAGTCCTAGGGCGGACCCAGAAACTATTTCTCAGGGCCTAAAGGTGTTAAGGCTTCTGTGGTTAAAAATCCTGTTCCCACTGATAAAGAGGCAAGGGCTTTGGATAGGTGGGGAAAGAAAGTGTATACTTCTTCCACTCTAGCCATGAGAGCGTTGAATTGTCAGTTTCACATGCTAAAATATCAGAATTATCTCCTTTCACAATTAAAATCTAAGGTGGATGCTTTGGCGGAAGGTATTGAGTGTAAAGAGTTGCTGGATTTGGTTCATGTGTCTGAACAAGTGGGTAAGCATTCTTTGCAATGTGGTTTTGATGCTGTACAGGCCTCCTCGAGGGTGGCTGCTACTAGTTCTGTTCTTCGCAGGCATGCCTGGTTGAGGGATCAGAATTTAGCTGAGCATGTTAAGACAAGGATTTTGGATGCTCCTTTACAGTCTGATGTGTTGTTTGGATCGCCTGTGGAAGCAGTTTTAAAGAAAATGGAGGACAAAGCTAAGTCTATGCAAACTGTTAAAGATTTTTGCAGGTGCAGCCACCAAGTTTAGTAGAAATTGGCCTGCTAAGGGGTGGACATATCCTGCTTATGATTCCCAGTCTAGGGGTAGGTCTAGTCGTGGTAGGGGCAGGACTCAAGGTTCTTTTAGGCCTAGAACAGGGAGTTCACCTGCTCAGACTTCTGGTGAGGGCAGGGGTCAGTCCTTTCGTAAACAGACCCAATGACCTGTCTTTTCAGCTGCCAGTAGATTCTCGTCTGGCAGCTCCTTTGGGAGGAAGACTGTCTCTTTTCAAAGAAAATTGGAATTTAATTACTCAAGACAAATGGGTGTTGGATATCATTCACCACGGTTACAGATTTTATTTCCATACAATGCCCCCTTTCAAAGGCATGCCAGGCGTTCCTCCTCCACAAAGAAAAGAGGCTCACAAGCAAGTTTCTCAGTTACTCCAGATGGGGCCATTCAGCCAGTCCCTGTATCAGAAAGGGGCCTAGGATTTTATTCTCGCCTGTTCCTAGTACCAAAGAAGGGGAACACGTGGAGACCAATTTTGGATTTATCTCTCCTCAACACTTTTCTGGACATTCCCAAGTTCAAGATGTTGACGTTACAACAGCTTTTACCTCTGCTGGGCAAAGATCACTGGATGGTAACTTTAGATCTCAAGGAAGCTTACCTTCATGTGCCTATAAGGCTAAGTTGCAGGAAGTATCTGCGGTTTCGAGCTGGAAATTCTCATTATCAGTTCTCTGCATTGCCCTTTGGCTTATCTACTGCCCAGAGTATTCACAAAGGTTCTGGCTCCAGTGATAGCTTACTTCAGGCTTCAAGGAATTCAAATCTATCCTTACTTGGACGACTGCCTGATTCTGGCTCAAGAAAAGGAAGACCTTCTACAGCATCTGGAATATGTTATAGCAGTGCTAAGATGCCTAGGGTATTCTGTGAACGAAATAAAGTCCAGTCTAGTACCCTCTCAAGACATGTGCTTTCTGGGTGTGAGACTGAATACAGCAGCCCAGATGGCCTTTTTAACCCCGGACAAACAAAAGAGTCTATCACTTTACTTCCATCAACTATCTCATCAGTCCGTGCTGACTGCAAGGACAGTCCTTCAAGCATTAGGGTTCATGGCATCTTGTATTCTGGTGCTTCCCAATGCCAAACTGCATATGAGGAAGCTACAATGGTATCTCAAAAATGTATGGACACAGCACTGCCAGGATTTGGACACTGTCATTCAAATAATACCTTGCCTTCAAAAGAATTTTTGTGGTGGGCTCAGGAATGTCACCTAAACAAGGGACTCTCTGTGACCCGCCAGAGGCGAGTCAGATTTTAACGACAGATGCCTCGGACATTGCTTGGGAGCTCATCTAAATGGAAAGTGGATACAAGACAAGTGGCCTGCCAGACTACAGCATCTACATATCAACACGAAGGAGATGTTAGCAGTCCAGTTTGCATTAATGGCTTTCAAGGAGTTACTTCTTCCAGGGCAGGTGTTGATTCTGACAGACAACACAACTGTCATGTGGTACATCAACAAGCAAGGGGGAACACATTCTTATCCTCTATGCAGGCAAGCAATGATTTTATGGGAGACTGCGCTAAGCTTGCAACTTACTCTTCAGGCAAGGTTTCTGCCAGGAGCACAGAACTCCTTAGCAGATGTGTTAAGCAGACAAATCATGGATCCCCACGAGTGGAAACTGGATCTTCATGTATTTCAGAGATTGACAGTGTCATGGGGAACTCCAGACATAGATCTGTTCGCTTCTCCACTAAACCACCAGCTGCCAAAGTATTGCACAAAGGGGTTTCATCACACAGCTTGGAAAGTGGATGCTCTGTCTTTCAGTTGGAAAAACCTTCATGTGTATGCCTTTCCACCTCTACCTCTTCTTCCAAAGGTACTATTAAAGGTCAGACAAGACAGGCCAAGGATGATTTTGATAGCTCCAGATTGGCCTCGGCAACACTGGTACCCACTACTACGGAGTCTGGTAAAGAAGCCTCCATGGCCTTTACCTCTGATTCCTCATCTGTTATCTCAGAAGGACGGTCATCTGCTCAATGTCAAGCTTCACTCTCTTCATCTAACAGCCTGGCATATTCTGTGTTGAGACACAGCAGGTCTCAACTTCCTCAACAAGTTTTAAATGTGATTATGGAAGCTAGAAGACCTAGTACAAGGAAAGTGTACGCATGAAAAATGGAAGAGATTTTATTTTGGAGTACAGCAAAGAATTTGGAGATTTCTGAGCCTAATTTGAGTGTGGCTCTTCAATATCTTACTGAGTTATTGGACAAAGGTTTGTCCTTCTCTTCCATTAAGATTCATGCTGCAGCAATTTCAGCTCACTATGATTGTGATCCACCATTGTTTTCGCATCCTTTGTTCAAGCAGTTTCTTAGAGGGGCAAAGAATATAAGACCCCAATAGAGCTCCTACTCCTGCTTGGGATCTCAATTTTGTGTTGGAAAAACTTACTCTACAACCTTTTGAGCCTCAAGGCTACTGCTGAATTGAAATACTTGTCATGGAAGACTGCTTTTCTGTTGGCTATTACTTCTGCAAGAAGGGTGTCTGAGTTGCAGGCCCTTATGGCAGTAGAGCCCTTTTGATTTTCCATAAGGATAGGGTATCATTACGTACTAATCCTTCCTTTATGCCTAAGGTGGTTTCTAGTGTGGCTTTAAACCAAACAATTCATTTGCCTACTTTTTATGCAGACCCCCAAAATAAAGGGGAAAAGATTTTGCACACTTTAGATGTACACAGGCAATTGCGTTATTATTTAAGCAGGACTAAGGATTTCAGGCAGTCTCAGCAGTTGTTTGTTTCTTTTGCTTTAAGTTCACAGGGCAAGCCTGTGTCAAAACAAACTATTTCTAGGTGGATTGGCTTTTGCATTGCATTTTGTTATTCCCATCATGGCAAGGAGATTCCAGCTGGGATTAGGCCTCATTCCACTAGGGCTACTGCCACTTCAACAGCATTTCTAAGGAAGGTGGCAACTAAGGATATTTTGGAAGCAGCTACTTGGAGTTCAGTGCATACTTTCTCTAAGCATTATCACCTTCCTATCTACTCTAAGTCTAGGGCTGGTTTTGCCACAGCTGTTTTGCAAGGCATGTTGTCAGCTCCTGCTCCTTTATGATTTGCCAGCCTCCCTTACCTCTGCTTTGGGATTCTACCCAATAGTAAGGACTGCAGCAATGGGGAACGAAGAACATAGTACAGTTTTGTACCTACCATAAATGTAGATGTTCGAGGATCCCCATTGCTGCAGTCCAATTTACCCTCCCTCCTTCCCCTCTGTGTTTAGGGGTGGTTGTGTAGGTGAGGTTACATGCTTATATTTTTGTATATATTCTTGTATATATTGTACATATTTTTGGTGCAGGTATTTTGGGCCTTGTCTTTTTAGGGTCTTCTGACATCTGGGGCAAGAAAAGACTGAGGATATGGCGTCGGTCATGCGCATTAGTACCCTGACGTACTGACGTCAGTCTAATGCGCCCTGACCGACGTCAGCCTTATACTCTGGTATTCGGGCCGACTGGATGGCGGACTATACCCAATAGTAAGGACTGCAGCAATGGGGATCCTCGAACATCTACATTTATGGTAGGTACAAAACTGTACTTTTTTTGCAATGACAATATATTATAATTGAAGATAAGTAAATACATGTTCCCAATCATGGGAGATATTATACCCAGGAAGGTGTCTTGCAACATAAAAGCTGTGGTATATCTGGCCCTATGTTCACAATGCCAGAAGTTTTATGTAGGAAAAACAAAAGAAGTAGGATATACCAACACTATTATGATATCAAAAGAAAATAAAATGAAAATGCATTGGCAGCACATATCAATGCCTACGAAGGGCATAGTTTTAAGTTCATTATTCTAGAACAGATAAAAACAGGAGAAAGGGGAGGGCCACTGAATGATTTCCTAAAACTATCCGAGCTGATGTGGCAAATTAGTTCCAATGCTTCAGAACCACCTGGGCTTAACAGCAGTATGTCCATTAGTTCCATCCGGAGATTAAAAGCACAATTTTTCATTTGAATACTTATGTGACATACATTCAGATTTAGACTATGTACATAGGTTGTTATGCTGCCTTACTTTTTGGAATCAATACATTTTATGCAGACAAGTATATATATTGATTATATATATTATTTTATTTATATATTCATACATACATATTCATATATATTTTTTAAATGAAAAGTACATATACATACATATATATATATATATATATATATATATATATATATATATATATATATATATATATATATATACATACACACACACACATATATATATATATATATATATATATATATATATACACACACACACACACACACACACATATATATATATATATTTATATATATATATATATATATATATATATATATATATATATATATATATATTTTTAATGTGGTTTTAAAACATTGTTTTTCATGTATTGGAATCCTGTATGTAAAAAATGGTGTTGAGACATTTAAGGATTGTATTATGTTTAATTGCTGAATTGAATGATGTACTTAAGGCTGTTGGGGTGTATGTTTATTCATTCTGAAGTCTCTATCTCAGAGACGAAAGCGCTAAATAAATACCTTTCGTGGATTTCTGCTCTTGGCTCCTGCTTTTGTGAACATCTTTCAAATTGATGTTAATGCAAATCCTGTTATTCTAGCAACCTTCTAAGTTAATAGGATCAGTATTTAAAGTCTGTGCATATTTTTGGGCTTTTGTCTCACCGTCACTTAGGCTTTGTAAGAATTTTTTGTGCATATGGGGGTTATGTAAAACATCCCCATTTGAAAGCATGTAAAATTTGAGTTTTACGCAGGCAACTCCATCTTTTCATCTGGTATGAGCAGACCCTTTCATGTTAGCTGCAGGATAGTTTGCTATGCAGCTTGCACCTAAAACTTTACCAGGGTAGTAAACCCCTTTGCTCCCAATGTACTGTGTGAAGGCTTTCCTCTTTAGGTTTTGTTCCCCTGCCCTTGAAAGAGTTGCATAAGAGAAATGAATACAGTCTTCTTTAATTTGTGGTGATGTCTTCATCAGAATTACTTTGTTGCATCTTTTCTTTCCTATCTTTTCTGTTATCTTCTGACACTAAAGTCAGGTCCTAATTCCCTTTTATTTGTGGTTGTACTGTTTTTACAGCTTTCTTTGTCTCCTCCCACATGTCTCAAGTAATTTTTTCATGTCTTCAGTAACACTTTTAACATTCTGGCACTTATTGGCTTTAGTTATTTTTTTCTTTTCTCTTTCAAAAAACATAGTGTGTATCTTTGTTATTGTTTGCTCTTGTTCATCAGTAGGAACCTTTGATTTTTTTTTTTTTTTTTTTTTTTTTTTACCTGGTTAGCAAATGTTAAATAACACCTTGCAGTAGTCATAAATTGTACTTACTAGCTTTTTGCTTAATATTTACTGCTGTTTCATTCAGGCAGTCTCTAACAAATAATTATTATGTACCTTCATTGTAGCTGCTGCTATCCTCAACTCGCTGACTGCCATTTGAACATTACATCCGTTTAAATGCAGAGTAAGAATGCTTGCAGTTTAAGGCATGGACCGATTAGCACCTTTTAAAAGCCTCCAATCACATTGTGTTACTGCTTCCATATAAGCTGGTTGTCTCCTTTGCCCCCACCCTAGCTAAAGCTCTGCGAGCTGTGGCACATGGCAGTAATTTACTCTTGATACCTGAGGGGACGGTAAGAGTACATTGTAAATGGAAGGATTTTATAAAGGAGAAAACACTTCAGTTGGGGCAGGGCAAGCTTTGGAGAAAGGAAAGGCAGTGCATGGAACTGAGAAATATAGATTTTCTCCAGATTTGTGTGCTAGAAGAGACCGGACTGATTTTGCTTTACTATTATTTTGAGAGTGGTTTCTGATGGATTGCTTAATTTTTAGTCACCAAGGATTGACTGAGAGCTGTTGCATGTAATGAGGTGACCATTATCATAAAGGTTCTTTTTTTTTTCTTTTGCATCTCTTGAGATAGTATTTATCAGGGTTCAGCAAAGGATCTGTGCTACTTTATTAATCTCTGGTTTATGGGTGGATAGAAGCCATTTCAATTCTACCTTTCTTTGCTAGTTTTCCCTGGTTTTCCATGCCAACTGACATGATATTGGTTCTAGTCCTGGGGAAGCTAACTTCTATCTATATACTGCTGATGTCAACATCAGGGAGGTTCCTTGTCTGTGGCCTCTGTTCCACAGCTCTCTGTGTTGAGAACTTCGATATTGACTGTTCCATCACCACCAGCTAACTTGATGGCTGTTTTGGCATTGATGGGTATATCAGTCCTAATGTCAGGGTTAGGCCTTTTTGTCACCGATGTTAGTGTTGTCATTGTAGATTGTTCTGCATGTGGTTCCCTTGTTACCTGTCCCAGACCAAATTTTGCTCCTGTTAAAGTTGTAGACCCTTTGAGTTACTAACAGTCCAACATGATTGGCAGGAAAGGCTCTTCAAAAATCCATGTGCGGCATCTGTCATTGGCTTCTTGGTATCTCTGTATGTTCTTTATATTGATCAATGCTGCAGTAGCCTTAGCTATATCCCTCCAAGGATATAACAGTTGGCCAGCTTCTAAAGCTTCAGGGCACTGTCCACACACCCAATGTGTCAAACAGCTTGAGCTGAGCTGACTAAAAGGCAGGTTTGGGCCCAAAGCCCTTTAGAGCTTTACTGCTGCCGAAGAGTACTCTCCTGTGAGGCTTTTGAGGATAGACAGTTGGCTTGTGGTTTTGTTTGCTGGACAGATAAGATCCCTTTGGGGGAAAAAACTTCCATTTTCTTAAATTGTTTGTTTTATTACTTTCTTCTTCAGGAAAGTTGTTTTAAAGCTAGCACTGTTGTTTAACAGACTGTGTTGAGACCATTAATAATAACATGGTTGGCCCCATTTTTCCTGACAAAATGAAAACAGGAAATCAAGCATGTATCTACTTCCACTTAAATTTCTTTAGATAGGAATAGTTCACTGAGACTGGCTAAGGGTTTAATCCAGCCTATTGATCCTTCTAAAAAAACATTTTCTGGTAAAAGAAAGAGGGATTCCTCTTTTCCTGAAGAGATTCAAGATTCTGAATCTGAACAGGGAGATGCAGTGATGGATACAGGGTTTTCTCTCAGATTTCTGATTCAGATTCTAAGGAATGCATAATTCCTGATTCTCCCTATGAGGGGTGAGACTATTGCTAGAATGTTCCAGTGTTTTCAGTGGGGAACACTGAGGTTTCTCAGTCCCTCAGAAAATACTGTCAGTTGTTTCAGAAGGAATTTCTAGAACATACACCCATTCCTCCTGTTTTTTCTGCTTTAGAGGATGCATTTGTTACTGCCTGCAATCTTCCTGATAGCCAGCTGCCCCTAAACAGACCGGATGTATACATTTCCTTCATCTTTTACATTTTTCATATACAATTCCCAGCTGTAGCCTTAGTTGATCCCACTGCTGCTAAGCACTTTTAATTTCAATTGTACTCTTTCTGATAAGGATAGCTTCATATAAAGTGTTGCAGTGTCACCATGGAGAGAGGATAAAGTATTTAGTCAATAGTACGCAATGAAACAAAATAAAATCGCCGCAGTTGTAATAAGAAATTAATAAAATCCTTCCAGACCAAACAGGATAAGTGCTTTCAGCTGCGCCTTCCTCAGATCTTGTTTAAACTAAGGCACTTCCTTTTTTTAATATTTTATCACTATTGCTGATCCAATCAAATAATCTCCTAAGCTTCCTGTCCTTCAGTATAAGTTTTAAAGGGACCATTCCATTAAAGCCAGGGCTCATGTTAGCTTGTAAATCAGCTATCCAGCGTGTTTCCAAGGTTTCCATTTTATTGGCTAAATCTCCACCTCTTATGCTGTCCTGCACTCTTTCCAAAGCTAGAAAAACATTTTCTGGCCAGGATTTTTTGAATATACTGTGATAAAGCATTAGTCTGAACATTAAGTCTGATATCACTAAGATGGCAGAAAATCTTCTCCTTAAAGTGCCTTTTGGTTTTCCCAACATAAAATCCTGAACAGCTATCACAAGTAGCTACATGTATAACATTCTTGGTATTGCAATCCACGTACGTCCTTAGTTGATGTATCCGTCTGATAAGGATGGGAAAATTATGGATAGGTGTGAGAAAATGTTCAAAATTTTAAATTGTTAAGCTCTTACGTTAAAGTTTATGACAAATTGTGAAAGTATGAGCAATCTGTGCAGTTTCTTATTGTGTGAAAAATCTGCTTTAGATAACTTTTTTTCTGTTGCACAGGGCACTACTCATTGTCTGCAGTGTGTGCGTGACTGATACCTCTTCCAGAACTATGGCCCCTGGTACTGTTCTAAGGAGGTTTGCATGGCTGCAGTCTCAGAACTTTCCAAATGATTAAAAAAAAAAAGAGAGAGATTTTAAATTGTCCCTCTTAGATAGAGATTTAGTGTTTGGCCCCTCTGCTGCAAGGTAATAAAAAAGTGTGCTGAAAGGGGCAAGCTGATCCAGGGAATCGCTAAGATTTTTCAGCTCTCCTTTTCCAAGTTGTCCAAGGGATTTACTTTCCCTCATCCAGTTTTGGAAAAAAATAGAATAAGCAATTTCAATAATAAAATTCAAGTAAACAAACATTTAAGAAGAAAGGGGGATTTAAAAAAAAGTGCCAAACTTCCCAAAACCAAGGATAATCCAAGTCTGTTTATTCAAGGGACCTTGTGACCCCCTCTCTCACACTGTCCTGTTTTCTCTTGTAGAAAATCTGAATCTCCATTTTTCTCTTCGACAACAGATTGTGTCAGACAAATGGGTTCTGAAAATCAATCATCAAGGTGTAACAGATGGGCGAAAATTTGCCCTTTCCAGGGAGTCATCCCTCATCTTGCAGATCAGACTGTTTTGTTTCTACTTGTTATTCATAGCATGCTGTCCCAAGAAGTGATAGAACCAGTTCCCCCTTCCCAACTGGGGAAAGTTTTTTTTTCTATTCAAGGATTTTCCTAGTACCAAAGAAAGAAAATGCTTGGAGACCAGTTCTGGATCTTTCTTTCCTAAACCTGTTTGTGACGGTGCTCAAATTAAAAATATTGTCACTTCACAACCTGTTACCAGGAAGCTTGAAAGAGTAAAAAGTAACACCAGACTTTAAAAGGTGTTTATCATCACATCCTTATTCATCCAGACTTCAGATGTTTTGCAAGGTTATGTGTCTGGATCATATCAGTTCTCTGCCTTACCCTTTGGACTACCCACTGCACCAAGAGTGCTCACAATGTGTCTAGCTCTAATTATAGCTCTTTGCAAGCTAGAGCATATTTATATTTAGATGACATTCTCATCTTTGCAGAGTCTTTTTCAAAGTGTCAGGAATCTCTGTCTTGGTTGAGAGATCTCTTGCACAAACTGGGGTTCCAAGAGAACATTCAAAATACTTTCTTGACTCGTTCACACAGGGTAGTGTTCCTGTGATATCAACTAGACACCACAGTTCAAAGAGCTTTTCTTCCACAAGAAAAATAGATAATAGATCTCTATCTGGATCCATTTATAAGGCTCCATTCAGACATTGGCTTTGCAAGGGAGTACCTCAGGATTTTGTGTCTCTTGACATCTATGATTCTCATGATACCCCTGGCAACACTCCATATGAGAAAGATATAGTGGTATCTGAAATTTCTTTGGTAATAGCATCATCGCCTTTCATCTTTGCAGATCTATGTGCTGGAATTTGTAAGAAAAATATTTTGGTGGAAATAACAGATATCTTTAAATCTTTGTCTACCCTTCTCTCTTCCCTGCTCCATAGCAGTCCTCACCACATCAGACTTTACTTGGGGAGCAGTATCAAGGCAGATAAAAGTACAAGGGGGGGGTGTGGGACACCAAGGACAGATGCAAGTACATAAATATTAAGGAGATGCTTAACCTGATCAAGACACTCCACTCTTTGAACTGTCTTTGGTTCCCAGGACCTCTTCAAGTGGTTACAGACAATATCACAGTCATGTGGTATATCAATAAACAAGGGGCGAGCCAAGTCATACCTCCTTTGCAGACTAGCCATGTTGGCTTGGTATATAACTTCCAGCACAGTCTCACTCTACAGGCATCCTACATTCTGTCTGAGCATAACTGTGTAGCAGACAAGCTGAGCAGGACCAGGGCAGACCCTCCTCAATGATACCCCCACTCAGGCATTGTTGACAAACTTGAGGTTGGGTACAAACCCATATTTCACCCAGTGGATAGCCAACTAGCTCACAGATAGGACCCAGGAAGTTAGAACTGGGGAGTCCACCTCTACAAAGAGGCCAGTCACAAGTGGAGTCCCTCGGGGATCAGTCCTTGGACCGCTCCTTTTTGTCATTTACTTCTCAGAAGTCAAGGCTAACGCAAGTGTTCTCTGACCGACTACATTTGCAGATGATTGCAATTTGGAGCAGTCATTGAATCTCACACCAACACAAATGTTCTCCAGGAGGGGCTGACACATACAAACAACTGGTGTTAGAGTCGTGGACTAAAACTAAATGTCAAGAAATGCATAATAGTATCCTTTGCAAAGTCGCCCATCCCTGGTAACTATCATGTTGACAACATACCCATTAGAGTTGACCCAGTAGTCAGGGACTTAAGGACACACACAGATAGTAATCTAGCCTTGATAATCACGTGTCTACAGTGGTGAGGAAATCATTCTGTGTTGTGCAACTTATAAACAAAGGTATGGCATCTAAGTCCAAGGAAGTCATTGTTCCACTGTATTCGGCATTCATCAGAACTATCATTGAGTACAGTGCCCCCTTTGGTATGTACCTAATCAGGCATAACCAGCAACTGGAATGTCCACAGAAGTTCCTCACTAAAAGAATACAGGGCATAAGTAATATGTCCTATGCAGATGCCTGAAGGCCGTATCCCTGTATTCTGTCTCTTACAGGCTTTTGGGGGGAGATCTATGCCTGACCTACAGGGCATTGTCTGACTCCACTCTGATGGGCCTCCTGCATATCCACAAAACAAACAGTACCAGAATTACCTGTTCTAAAGATTTTAACCTTGCCTGTGATATAAATAGGACCTGCTGGAGAGATAGGTATGTATCCTAGAGACTAGCCCATCTGTGGAACAGGCTTCCCATCCATGTGAAACAGAGTTCCTCCCTAATCCAGTTCAAGTGCAACTTGGACAATTGGATGGGAAACTGGAAATTCATCCCTGGTTTGGCACCTGTGTCTCTGATGCAAAAAGGTAACCTATAAATGGTTAATTTCCGAGGCCCATGCTTATACTTATCAAGGGTATCAGAACTTGTCAGAAGTTTGAGATGCATGGCTAGGCTTAAAAAGGCCCTCACAGTCTGCATCTACTTGCAGAAGATCAGGGGTGCTTGTTACACCCTGACATCACTTGTTTTCAGTTGACTGCCTGGATGATAGGGTCTTAATTCCTTTTAGGCACCTGTTTTCTGATGAAGTGCAGCAGGTACAAATGGAGGCAAGAAAGTCAGATATTAGCAAATGGAAATGGTTTTCTAATTGTTGCCAACAACATAACCAGCGCTCAATTGTGGCTAGTTGTTCTGTGGTTTTACAATATTTCTGTTGAGTTACTGTCCTATGGCCTTTCTTATTCCTCTGTCAAGGTTCATTTATCAATTGTTTCAGCATGTCTACACATGGATTCTCTTTCAATGCAGTTTCATGTCAAAATGCTATTGAAAGTTTTTTTGCATATTAGTCGCCCAAGAAAACTGGTTGCCCCTCCTTGGGATTTTAATTTTGCATTAGACAATCTAATACTTTTTTCCTTTTAAACTTTTTAATCTGGCTGACTTGAGGTTCTTGACATGAAAAACAGTTTTAATGATTGCTTTGACTGGTGCAAGAAAGGAATCTGAATTGCAAGCTGCTATGGTGAGTCAACCCGATTTCATTTTTCCACAGGAACAAGGTTTCTTGGAGAACTAATCTTTCTTTTATGCCTAAAGTAGTACCCGGGGTTACTTTAAACCAAACCCTCCATCTCCCCATTTTCTTTACTGAAAATAAAAATAAGGATGAAAGGATACTCCTCATTTAGATGCCCACAGACAACTGAGGTACTATCTTGATGGAACTAAATCTTTCAGATTTACGGATCAGTTGATGTTCTTACACTCATCGCTGCAGTATTCCTTACAAATGGGATTCCCTGCCATGAAACCCACCGTCTGGCCAGTTTAACAAAGTCTACCATTGCTTTAAGGTACGCTGGACGTCACCTGCACACTCCTTGCATAGGGTAGGTCATAAAGGTGACGTTCAGGCATACCATTCTAAGAACTTCTTTGCTGACGGTCCAAATGCTGTTTAACTGTCGGTCTTTTACCTCCGTTTACTGTTTTTCTGTTTGTTGGCATTCCTGTGCTTACTCCTGTTTGCTGCCCTCACAGTTGCAGATAAGTAATCAGTTGAGTTTTTGGTTACTTTTTCTGTTTGTTTTGTGCTCTTTGGGGTTAATGTCATCTAGGAAGGGTAAATGCCAGTGTGGAAGACTCCCCATAAAGACCGCCACGATAAGTGTCTTTTTATGCCTAGGTACTGCTCATGACCATACGTCTTGTTCAGTTTTCAGGCATTTGTCCACAAAACTCTTCATAGTAGGCTTTCTTCCCTTTCCTTGTATCTTGAGAACCAACATCTTAAGCTTCTTGCTGCAGATACAATGGGTGGAACTTCTGCCCCAAGGGTCAGCTGTCAGGGAAGAAGAATGTGCATAAGGTAAGACCGGAATCTTCTGCTGTCCAGCCTCTGCCGGGAGTTTCTCCTGAGATTATTATGAACCTGGAGGCTTGCCTGGTTGTTTTGTCAGATTCTTCTACTGCATCTGGGTTGGAGGCCAGTGAGGATCTGGCGGGCAGCACGTCCAAGGCTTTTGAGGCATTCAGAGGGAACCATGGTTGACTGTTTCCTAGGGGTCTAGAGGGGTTCCTCAGGTTCTCTTTAGGGAAGAGGTTCCTACTGCAGTTGTGGAATATTGTCCTGAGTCTGGGCCTTCTCATGTTTCTAGGAAAGCTGTTCCCTTAAAAAGGAAACAGAAAACTAATCATGTTTCTTCTGCTCCTAGGGATCCACAAAGTGAGTGGCAGGCCTTTACTCGGGGGTTATTTAATGCTCAACTGTCATCGAAGCCTCCTTAAGGGGTTTCAGTTTTTGCTCCTCCTTGGTTCTCTTATTCCCCTAAAAGGCCCAGAGAATTGAATTCTTCTGAGCTGGATTCTGATGATGCCTCCCTTGCTTATTCCACCCAGATTCCTTCTCCTTTCCACTACGGGTCTGAGGAGGAGGATTCTGTTACTCTAGATAATCCGTCTTAGGAAATTTCCTTTGGGGACACGGTCTCTAGGTTCATGGAATTTTTTTAAGTGGGATTGTGCCCAGGTTTCGGAAATCCATAAAAAGTACTATGAGTTACTGCAGATGGAATCTCCCAAACCTTCGGCCATTCCTCTTACCCGCTTTATTGGATGTCTTTTTCCAATGTCTCTAATGCGCCAGATTCTCTGCCCCCCACTCCCAAGAAGTCTGATGAGCTTTATAGGGTGCCTGAGTATTGTTCCTTTTTGTTTAAATGTCTTGCTGCTGAACCCTCTGTGGTGTCTGTAGCCTCTGATAAGCCATCTCAGTTGCTTCTTTCGTCCATGTTACTGCCTTCTGACAAGGACAGTAGAACCATGGGTAAGCTGGTTAAGAAGGTTTATACTTTGGCTACCCTAGCTTTTAGGGCTATGAATTCTCAGAACCATATCTCTAGGTATGTCTTGGCTCTTCTTTCTCAGGCTTGTTAGCTTCTTTCTGATCTTCCAGACTCTGAGAGTAAATCTTCTGCTCTTTCCTTGTTTGGGGCTTCCTCTCAGTTAGTTTGTCATTCTGTTAAATGTAGTTATGATGCAGCAGATGCCTCTTCTAAGCCTGCTGCTTGTGGCTCAGTTCTGAGGAGGAGATATTCATGGCTTAGGCTTCAACCTTTGCCCGATGATATTAAGGCTAAGTTTATGGGTGCTCCTCTGAATAATAATCTTTTGTTTGGTGAAGCAGCTGTTGGTTTGTTTAAGTTTCTTCAGGAAAAGGGGAAGGTTTTACAGGAGCTTGGCATGTCTTTGTTTCACTGTGCATAAATTTCTGTGAAACCACCCTTTTAAGCCAGCCTTTGTTCGTAAGCAGTCTCGCCCTCCTTCTAAAGGTAAAAAAGGTAGTAAACTGACTCCTCCTGCTAAGGCCACTCAGACTGCAGGGATTCTTATGCCTTCCTTTCCTGACAAACTAGGTGCTGTCTGACTGTCCACCTGTTCCCAGCCACATTCCTCTTTTTCTTCACTTTTCTCTTTTACTTCCTGTTTGTCTCCGAATCACCCAGGATTCTTGGGTTCTGTCAGTCATTCGGTAAGGGTACCTCATGGTCTGGATTTCATGTCCTCCTTTTATGAGCATTCCTCAGCCTCCTCAGGAACAACTTCCTTTTTCCTAGCAGTTCTTCGAGACCTCTTGTCTCTGGGTACTACTTAGGAGGTGCCTGTGCCCTGAAGGAGGAACGGGTTTTATTCAAGAATATTTGTAGTGCGCAGAAAAGAAGGTACTTAGAGACCTATTCTAGACCTCTCCCATCTAAACACTTTTCTGAAGGTGCCTTCCTTTCATATGTTGTCCCTTCAGTCCCTTTTTACTCTCTTGATCCCTCAGGCCTTTCTGGTGTCTCTGGACTTCAAAGATGTTTATCTCCATATTCCGATCCATCCTCTTTTCAGAAGAGTTTTGCATTTCTCTGCTTCCTGGCACTTTCAGTTCAGTGCTTTGCCCTTTGGCCTTTCTACTGCCCTAAGGGTATTCACCAAATGCCTTGCTCCTGTGATTGCCTTTTGCAGGCTTCAAGGGATCCAAATCTTTCCTTATTTGGACGACCTGCTGATTCAGGTATCTTCTTCAGAGGTCCTTTTGCAAAATCATTTTACCATTTCTCTCCTTTGGAGCCTAGGGTTCACAATAAACTTCAAAAAGTCTTCCCTGACTCCTTCTCAGGATCATGTCTTTCTGGGTTGCAGGATTCAAACAGTGCCAATGCTCAAAAGGCATTACCTCTCATTTCTTTCTTTCAAACTCTTCTTCCCCTGACTTTCATTACAGCCAGGGAGTTTCTGAGAGCTCTGGGGTTCATGGCTTCCATCATTCCGATGCTCCCTCTAGCCAAACTCCATATGAGGAAGTTCAGTGGTTTCTGAAGTCTGTGTGGCTTCAGCGTGTGCATCCTTGAGACCCTCCTGTTCCTCTTCTCCCATGCCTCAAGAAAGAACTTCTGTGGTGGATTCAGCATTGTCTCTGAATCCAGGACTCTCTTTTCAACCACCTCTTCCCTCTCAGGATCTGTTGACACTTCAGATGTGGGATGAGGAGCAATGTTTGGCTACTGAAGGGCTCTGGGAGTGTGGTTGCCTCGTCAGCAGAAGGAGCACATCAACATCAAAGAGATGAGAGCTCTTATGCTGGCTCTTCAGGCCTTTCATCCTGTCTTCTGTCCGGGGTCTCTTGAGGTGTTCACAGATAATACCACAGTTATGTGGTACATCAACAAATGGGGGGGGGGCACAAGATCTTACTATCTTTGCCAGCTGGCACTTCTGGTATGGGATCTGACTATCAAGTGTCAAGTATCTCTTCAGGTAGTTTATATTTCTTCAGGTCAGAACAGTGTGGCAGATGATCTGAGCTGGTCCTTCACTCAATCCCTCAAATGGATGCTTCACAGGGATGTGTTTCTGGACATTGTTCACTAGTGGGGTACTCCTCAGAACTCTTGACTCCCCTCTGAACAGACAACTTACTCTGTTTTGTGCCAGAGTCCGAGGTCATTTTGTATGGAAGCTGGACACCCTCTCATTTTCTTGGAAGGGGATGTTTCTTTATGCATCCCCCCACCTTCCTGTTATTCCGAGAGTCCTGTTCAAGATTCAAAAGGGTGCTGCCAAAATCTTGTTGGTGACTCCCTTTTGGCTGCGACAGCACTGGTTCCCGCTACTTCACATCTAGCCAAGGGCAATCACCACAAGTTACCTCACAGGGTGGATCTCCTCACACAAGACAAGGGATCTCTCATCCATCCCAACCTGTCCACTCTTCAACTGACACTGTGGTTGATAGTGTTTTGATCCCTCATAGACACCTTATTTCTGTGGATGTGCTGCAGGTCCTGCAGGAGGCCAGGAAACCTCCTACTAGTCTAAATGGAAGAGGTTTTTGGTGTCTTTCTCGTGATTGGACCCACATTCTGTGGATGCTCCTTTGGTTCTCTCTTATTTGTGTGAGTTGCTCAATGCTGATTTGGCCTATTCTTATATTAAGGCCCACTTGTCACGCCTTTCTGCTTGTCTGCCTTTAACTCCCCCATTAGCTTCTAGAGTTGAGGCTAAGCAGTTTCTTAAAGGCGTCCTTAATATTAGATCTCCCAGGAAGCCTGTTCCTCCTCCTTGGGATCTTGATTTCATTCTGGAAAAATTGACTCCGGCTCCTTTTGAGCCTGCTTGTTTCATCTTCCTTGTAACATTGTTCTTGGAAGACTGTTCTTTTGCTAGTTCTTCTGCCAGACAGGTGTCTTGAGTTGCAAGACCATATTGCTTGTCCACCTTTTTGATATTTCATGAGGATAGGTGTCCTTGCGTACTAGGTGGTTAATGAGTTGTCACTTAATCAGTCTATTAATTTGCGTACTTTTCCCCCTCTCCGCAATTTGACAGTGAGAAGGTGCTGCATACCTTAGATGTGCATAGACTGCTCAGATTTTATTTGGATAAAACTAAAGCTATCAGAAAATCTGACCAGTTATTTGTTTCCTTTCATCCTAGGTCTTTAGGTTTGGCTGTTTCCAAGCAAACTATTTCCACTTGGAATTTCAAAGGATGTTTCCTTTTGTTACGCTTTTCATGGCTAGAGCCTTCTTTATTATGTAAAGGCTCATTCCACTAGAGTTGTGGCTTTTTCTGGTGCTTTTTTCAAAGACTTGGATGCTAATTCTATTCTTGAAACTGCTACCTGGACTTCTGTGCATACTTTTACCAAACGTTACCAGTTGGATGGTATCTCCCGAGATTGAGCTGGTTTGGCTGCTGCCATTTTTCATGGCTTCTTAGAGGTCTCTGCTGCTTTCTCCTCCCAAGTTTCTTCTTGAGCTTTGGCACTCTTCCATTTGTGAGGAATACTGCAGCAGTGAATGTAAGAACAGTATAGCTGTGTAAATTCTTACCATAACGGTAGATGTCCTTGCCTTCACCACTGCAGTATTCACTCCCTCACCCCATCCCCCTGGTCTTTTTTCCTTCCTGGATGTGCAGGTTCTCCTTGGTTTTCCTTGCACTCCTGTTCCTACTGGGGCAATCCGTTCTGAGGATGGTATGCCTAAACATCACCTTTATGCCCTACCCTACGCAAGGAGTGTGCAGGTGATATTCAGCACACCTTAAAGCAATGGTAGACTTTGGTAAACTTGCCAGATGGTGGGCTTCATGGCGGGGAATTCCATTTGTAAGGAATACTGCAGTGGTGAAGGCAAGGACATCTACTGTTATGGTAAGATTTTACACAACCGTACTTTCATTCCTTGTGAAGACGGGAAGAAGGGACAGCCTTTGTGAAAACAGACTATTTCCAAATGGTTGTCGAAGACTATTGTCTTTTGTTATACACATCATAACAACATTTTTCCAGTCAGGGTCAAGACTTACTCTGCCAGGGCCTTGGCTTCTTCTTCTATGACCTTTTGGAAAAGGTTGCATTCTAGAAACTGCTACTTGGTCCTGTCAGTATATAGTAGTACAAAGGACTGTAAGTGTGATTCCTTCTTTAGGTCTGGATCCAGCTTTGCTAGACCCATTCTCCAGGGGCTCCTGGACACCTTTCTTTCCACCACTAAAATGTAGTTAGCTGATGTAATCTACCCAAATATCTAATACTATTTTAGCAGTGATCAGTATGAAGAACATATAAGTTTTACTTACAATAACAGTAGATGATTGAATGATCACTGTTGAAGTATCTGTTCCTTCCATCCTGTTTGTTTTTTAGTGTGTTTTTTTATGCAAGGTTGTGGACATGTATTTGTTTTTTTTTTGTTCCTGGGATTGTCCTTTCACGGCTTTGCCTCCCTCTTTCTCTGTCTGTTGGCAGGAAAGCCCTGAAGAGATTCACACCCAAACTTGGCTTTTAGTCAGCTCAGTTTGAGCTGCTTGAAAGTTTGGGCACACGTAAGGTGCTCTGAATCTTTGAAGCTTGGCCAGCTGTTATATTGTTGGCAGGATGTAGCTCATATAGTTAAGGCTACTACAGCAGTGATCATTAGAACATCCACTGTTATGGTAAGTTCAACTTGCATAGCCGTAGTATTTATCTCCTTGTCCTTTCTGTACCTGTCCTCAACAAATGCCTGGAAACACGTGCAGGAAGAAGCATGCTTACTTAAATGTGGAGTCTCCCACCCCAGATGTCAACAGCAAAGAGGATACATATTAACCCCACCACCACAAACTTTGGGAGCACTTATAAATGATGTAGCAGAAAAGTGGAAATGCCTGTGTGCAGTCTGCAAAAGATGTTGCAGGAGGCGTTTTGAATCCTTTGCCCTCCTGGTTGGTTCCACTGGTTGAGAAGATGGTTTGAATTGGGATAGTCCTGATGCTGTGGCTCCTGTCACAAATAAATCCCCCTTAAGGATTAGAATTCTTGGTCAGAAACCTGATGCCTGAATTGATTGTGCTGGCAAGTGCCATTAATAATTCCAGTACCCCAGCTCTAGAATTATATAATTCAGATGGCTTACCTATGAAAAATCATTGGAAAAAGTCCAGAAAACTTGGAGGAACCTTTGATGCATAGGGATAAGCATTACCAGAAGAAAAAGGGAGGTATCGTTTTTGAGTACAAACAGTCTGAGACTACAAATGAGGTAGCATGTGCAGTTCTGGAGACATAATTTAAACAAGGGCTTAAGTGGGCATGAAACTGTTCATAGAAGGACCACTATGGCCTTACAAGGGCTTAGTCTGAGGAGTTAATAGAATTCAGAGAGGAGTTATGTCAAAGTATCCTAAAGAAAACTGTAAAGTTCAGGAGGGCAGTATATACATACAATCAAGAAAGTAGTGGTTGAAAATGGTGGACAGATGACTTGGCGGAGAAATGTAAGGATGTGTGTTTTTTTTCTTACTGTGAAAGTTGTAGGTGCATGGCAGCACAACTTGACACTGAATGTACTGAATTCACCAACCTTGGAAGAGTTCAAGGTACCATGAGATAATCACCTGAGTATTCCCTAGAGGAGAAGAGATTTACTTTGATATTTCAGGTCACTGAGATAGGTTAAGGGCAGACATGATGGGGCCAAGTGGTCCATGCATGACATCGGATTCTGTGTTATTTATTGTTTTAAAATAAGTATGCTTGTATTGTTTAAGTTCACAAAAAAGGTTTGAAAGACAAACATTGAAAAAAAAAACTAATGTAATGTTAACACCAAAGCTTTAAGCATCAGCACCTTAAGCACAGATTGAAAAGCAAGTGTCCCTGTATCTTTCATTGTACTTCAGGAATGTGCTGTTTTATTTATTTTATTTGTTTGTCCTTTGTTAACTGGGTTAGTCCACTGGGCTGGGGCCCATTTTCAGTGGAGACCCGAGGAGAAAAGCTCCATAAACGAATGATAAAAAAGATGATGCCAAAAAATAATACACATACATCATAACCATACCAAGTTACATTGCAAGTTTAAGAACATTAAAAAGGGCAAGATAAAGACATTTGAGTAACAACATTAATGCCTTATAGAAATCATTAAAAAATATGTGTTTTGTGCATGTACAACACAATGATAGAGATAGAGTTGGTTGAACAAAATAGAAAAAAAGTAAGTGGAGTGTCGAGAAGAGTGAAGAATAATTGAAGAGACAGAGAATAGCAGAGTGTCAGTTGTGTCAGTTATAGTGGGTGGGCTGGAAGGAGAGGTTATAGTGGGTGGACTGGAAGGAGAGGTGGTAAAGACAGAGTGAAGAGAAGCAAATGAGGAAAGAGTTGGGGTGAGCAGGGAAATAAGTAAAATGGGGGGGACAAAGTTGGGAAGAAAGTTTAGTTTTTAAGAGTGCTTAGTGGTGTAGCTATGGATTCACAGAATTTGAAGTATATATAATGTATGAAGGGAATAGTTCTGGTGTGGTAGTGGCAAATTAGGTGGGGTGGTGGCGGTTGCAGGAGGGAGAGTTGACTAGTTATTTTTTCAGTTCTTTCTTGAACAGGAGCAAAGATTGGATATGTCCTATGTTAGATGGGAGTTTGTTCCAGGTTTGAGATATGTAGTATTTATAAAATAACCTGCCAGTAGTTTTGTTGAACTTGTGGGTGTTGAATAGTACTTGGTCAGTGCTACAGAGAGATTGTGCAGGTTTGTAGAGGGAAAAGAAGGTCGACAGGGAGGGACAGTTTTCAGGTTTGTAGAAAAGAGAATGTGCAATTTGTAGCTGTAAAAGTTGGAGTAGTGGGAACTCGAACCTGTAAAAGTTGGAGTAGTGGCACCTTGAGCCATTAATGTTTTTAGTGCGAGGCAGTGATGAGATTTGTAGGGGAGATTACAGGCAAATCTGTCTGTCTGGTTGTAAGCTTGTTCTAGTTTGGTTGGGAGATTTGCTTGGATGTGTGTGAATTTAGGGGAAGCGTAAAGGCAGGGGAGAAGATAGTCTTGTGCAAGTGAGGTCCTCCCATTGTTGGTTAAGAATTTTTTTGTGTCTATACAGCAAACCTAGTTTTTGATTGGTCTTTTTGATGGACTGTAAGATGTTGTTGTCTTTCGGCTTTTCCCGGTTAGGGGTCGCCACAGCGGAACTCCGGTCTGCTAATGATTGGCAGTAGATTTTCATGAACGCTGAGGTGCCAGCTCGTCTTTCAACCTTCAACGAAGGCACGCCCATTTACGCATATGTTTCGAATGCCCACCCAACCGCGGGGAGGACATGCAGACTTCACACAGAAGGCACTCTCCGCAGTCCAGCCGAGAATCAAACGGGAGAACCTCTTGCTGTGAGGCAACAACGCTACCACTGCAGGTCATCAGTAGTGATTTCTAGAAGTTTTGTAGTGAACTCTACATAGATATTGATGTTGTCAAGAGAAGAGAGACTGAAAGAAGTTTTAAGATGGGATAAAGATTTTGAGAGGAAAAGGAGGAGTTTGACAGTCGACTAATTCTTAACCCAAAGAAAAACAGCCAGTGTTTGATGATATTAAAGGAAGTCTGTGTGAGACAGTGTAGGTCAGTGGGGTTGTTAGAGAGGGTGATAAAGGTAGAATAATCGGCGTATTGGATTAGTGAAGATGAGGTATAGATAGAGCAAAGATTGTTAGTGAAAATATTAAAGAAAAGGGGGCTAAGGATGGATCCTTGGGGGACACCAGTTTGGAATGGTAAGAAGAGTGAGTAGGAAGTCTGCCATTTAACATATCGATGTTGGATGTTGAGATAGGTAGAGAGCCAGAGGATAGTGGAGGTGGAGAGGTTAGGTTTGGATAGTTTAGAGAGGAGTTTAGGGTGGGAGACTGTGTCAAAAGCTTTAAGAGGGTACAAGCTTATTGTTGTCCCTTGCTTCTGCTACAGTCTGGGTAAAATATAGCAGGGCTGTGGATGTGCTGCGGTGAGGACTAAATCCATGCTGAGAGGGGGTAAGGACTTTTTCATGAAGTGAATAGGACACAAGTTGCCTATAAATGCATTTCTCTAGAATTTTTAAGAGAGGGAAAAGGATGGCTATTGGTCGGTAATTGGTAGGTTAGGTGGAGTTGTCTTTCTTGTGAAGAGGAATATAGAAGGATTTCCAGTTCTTAGTGACTGCGGATTCTTTGATAGAACTGTTAATAAGAATTGAGGTGGTATATGCTATAGAGTCAGCAGCAAGTTTAAGAAATTATGGGGGTAGGTTTTCAAAAGAGGGTGAGCAAGATTTTGGTTTTAGCAGAAGGGATTTGATATAGGCAATGGAGGGAGAAGGCTGACTGGGGCGGGCTGGTTGAGGGGTTAAAGGTAGTTTTTGACTGTTGGCTGGGGAAGGTTAGTATAGAGTCTATAAAGTAGTTATTTAGAGGAGTGGCAGTTTCAAGATTTGGTTTTGTCAGGGGAACAGGTTGGGGTAGAGGGTTTACCAGGATGGGGTAATACTGTTCATAGTGTGCCAGAATTTTTTTGGATTAGAAAACTGGGTGGATTGGGCTTCTTGACAGAAATTTTGTCCTGTCCTGAATAATAATTTTTTTAGTGATGTTTCTGAGTTCTTTATATTTAAGGAGGAGAGAAGGAGATTTTGACTTAGACCATTGTTTCCAGGTATTGTCTCTAAGTTTCATGGTGGAAATGGTATCTTTGGAGAGCCAGGGTGCAGGATTAGGTTTGATCCTAATTTTCCTAATGGGAGCTAGGGCATTATGTTTAGGAAAATTTTGTTAAATTCAAGAATGGCATAATTTAGAGGAAGGCTATACAGGTGAAACCAGTTGATCAGGGAGAGTCGGTAGTTAAAAGTTTCTACATTGAATTTGGACACGTTATGGCATAATCTATAGAGGTGGGTTTTAGGAATTTGAGAAGGTAGCCTTAGTATCGAGATAGGAAGAGGTGGTCACTTACTGAGTCTGGTAAGGTGGTGGGATTGTGATACTGATTGGTCTTGGAAGTTAAGATCCAATCCAAGAATGGAGCTGGAGTTTGTGTATATGCAAGTGGGAGAAGAAATAAGTTGACTGAAGCCAAATAGGTTAATAGAGGAACTGGGGGGATTGGGGGGAGCTTATTCCAATCAATATTGACATTGCCTAGTATGATTGTGTCATATATTTTGGGAGATGCAAGATAAGATATTTTCAAGGACTGGATTGTTGTTGCCAGGGTGTATGTAGATAGATACTATGGCCAGATTTTTTTATGAGGGTTGAGATGATAGTTAAAGATAAGTTCTGTTGGGGAGAGGTTAAATTGTTCAGAGTATAGGATGGCAACACCTCCTCCTTTTTTAGGAAGTCTGTCCTGTCGGAAGATGTATCCGGGAGGTAGAATTTCAGAATTTGTAGTATGTGGTTTTAGCCAAGTTTCTGAGAGTTAAGATGTGGGGAGAGTGGTGGGCAATCCAAGCATGAAATTATGTTATTTTGTTTGGAAGACTTTGTAGGTTTATGGAATAGAGTGATAGGTATTTGTATAGAGAGGAGAGGTGTTCGTACCTTGTGGGTTTGGCAGTGCTAGTAGTGATGGTGGAAGGGGATGGACCGGGATTGGGGTGGATGTCCCTATGTAGTAAAAGTCCGGTAGGAGATAGTGTTAGTTTGTTGAAAAAAGTAATGTAGTAGGCAGTGGATTTGAGTTTGTTTGGGAGAGTAGAGAGGAACGTTGAAATGTTTTAGTTTATGAAGCTGAATGTTGGAGAAGTTAAAGAGGGAGGGGAAGACAGGGAAATGCAGATTTAAATAGAGTGATACAATGTGGGTAAGAGTGGGTGGGAGGGTGTAGTAGGTTAGTGTGATATGATGACAACCCAGAGAGGAAAAGTAGGATGGGTGGTAAGGGGAGATAAAATAGCATGCTGCTATTTTGGATGGGTGACTTTCTAAGTGATGTGGAAAATAAAATTGTTAATAAAGGGGTAGATTTTGTTAAGGGATATATGGAGGTGTAGCAGATTGTAAGGACAAAAAGAGTAGATGTGCTGAATGAGAGAGTAGATATGAGAGTGATAGGTATAGAGCTGTGTGTAGTGAATTTAGCTAGAAGATGGTGTAGAGAAGTGAGCATATCTTAAGAGTAGTCAGTGTGGAAAGTTGAGTTCTGCTATGATTGTGTAGAAATAGGAGGGAGAGGTGTGAGAAAAGAAGCTAGGACTTAGGAAGTGAAGGATGTGTGTAGATGGTGCTGAGGGATGCTATTATTGGATACTGGGAGGATGACCGGAGGGTTTTTGTAATGGAGGTTACCTATAAAATCCAGAGTATGCAGGGGTGGGTGGCAACTGGGGACAGGGTAGGGGAGTGGAGTGAGCCCGTAGAGGGAACGGAGCAGGATGAACCAAACAAGGTATGTGCAATCAGTTGCTCTGAAGTCACATCTGTAATGTTAATCCTCGTTTTGTTACTAATGTTTTTCTTTCTTTAAAAAGTAGTGAGCCCCCTTTTAATTCTACCAGTTGGATGCTGTAAGAAATTATCTCGTCTGAGGGCTGTGAGTGAGTGAGTCAGCTATTGTTAACTCCGAGACAAACTGGTGGATAGTGGGGATATATCACTTAGAAAAAAAAAACAGATGGGTAAATATTTCTTTAGAGGCTGGAAGGGCTAGAATTACAGTTTAGTGTGGAGTGTTTTACAGACGTTAAGGGTAGAAACCAGAATGTTTCTGCCTGGGGGGATTGGAATGTCTGAGGGCTGCAAGTGATTGAGTCAACTAATGTTGACTCAGAGACAGACTGGGATGGTAGTGAAGATATATCACATTCAAAAAAAATGGATAGATGTATCTTTAAACACTGGAAGGGCTAGAATTACAATTATTGTGGAGTGTTTTTACAGACTTGAAGGGTAGAAATCAGAATGTTTCTGCATGGGGGGGGGGGGGGACTGAAATCCCTGCTGGTGGCTCATGCATTTATGTTCAGTACATTAAGGATTACAGCAAAAAACACAACCCACTAATGCCTTTTGTGTTATATTCTTGTAACTGCAGTTTTTGATTTAAGTTTTGTATCCTGAAATAAAATTTGACAATGGCTACATAGTCACATTCCAGTACCCTCCAAAAGCTCTTTCACTGCTCTGTTCAATTGTTAATACATTTTGTTACTAAGGTTATTCTAAAAACCGTGTAGGATACATGTCTGTGAATTGATAAACAAGCTTTACCCATATGCATTTGGTTAAGCAGAGGAAGAGGAACATGCAGTTGGCTGACCATGCTGGCCGTCATTTATTTTCATAAGGGATGCTGCCAGTAAGCTGCTCTACCTCCAATAATTAGGCACCGTTGGTGATTCCCCTGTCTCCATCAGGAGATTTTCATTTTCCTATGTGGTTACAAGTGCCCAAACCCCGCCCCCTTCTCCTGGGAATGGTGAGCGGTACATGTCCCTTCACTCCTATTCCTCCCTGTCTGTCTCCTTCATTGTAGAGTTGCTAATCCTTTTTTTCCCTTCTTCTTTATTTCTATCATTCTTGGTTGTAAATCCCAGGCAGAGCCAGAAATTTGTCCATTTGGATCAGTGCTGTATCTCCATCAAGAGATACATATATACATACATAGTTAGTCAGGGCCGCATCCCTCTATCTGAAGATATTTTGTTTAATGGCATATGACTTTCCCAAAACTAACAAGATAGGCAATGAAGTGTTCTGAATATTTTTTATTGATAAAATGCTTACTGAGAGATGAACTGTTGAACATAGCTCTGTTTTAAATAATAGCACTTCAACAAAAGGCTTGCAGTTTGTGTTTTTTGATTACATTACCCTCAGATATATTAGGAGGTTTGAATGTTCAACCATAGACCTTAAGATGCAACACAGTAAGTAGCTGAATATTTTTCCTTTTCATTTTAGACACAAACAATGAATTACGTTGGACAGCTTGCAGGACAGGTATTTGTGACTGTGAAAGAGCTCTACAAAGGGTTAAACCCAGCCACATTGTCTGGCTGTATAGATATCATTGTGGTGCGTCAACCTGATGGAAGCCTTCAGTGTTCTCCATTTCATGTTCGCTTTGGGAAAATGGGTGTTCTGCGATCCCTAGAGAAACTGGTAAGCAAAAAATGCATGCTTATCAACAAAATCCATACAAAACACACAAAAGTGCACTTTTTTCATTGGAAAATATTTTTTAAATGTGAAGTTCAGTTGGCATGATACAGAACTGAAACACTTTCTGGTAAATTGGAGCCAGTATATCACACTTCATGGGTTTATATGTAGGTAAGGGGGTGGAATGCAGTGTAAATCTCCTCCTGTCAATTCTTTATGTAAAAAGTTCCAGTATTTGATGAATAAGAAACGTAGGCTATCAAATTTTAATGCAGCTATCCCTTCATGACCTAAGACCAGCACGCATTTTGTCTTCACTACCTGCAGTAAGACCAGTGTAGGTGCATGTCACTGGTAGCAGCACTGAAACCTGCTGTTGTTGGACAAACAAGTTAGAGACCTACACCAACTCGAGGCATTTGGCTAAGGTGGAAGCCCAGTGCATGGAAAGCAGGGTGGCTAATCCAAAGGTCCCAATCTAGAAATAGAGGCAACAAATAAAGGGCCCAGAGCCTGGTACTAGCCCATTTTTAAGTCTGTTTCTCTGGAAGTTACAACTGCTTTCTTACTGGCTTTGTCATTTTACTTTTGCAAGAACATGCTCCTTAGATTATCTTGAGCTGCTCATGTGGTCTAGCAGAGAAGGACCTTCCCAGCAAGTTGTTTGTGGGAGTGGAACCTACATTTCTGGAGCCATTTCTCTTCCACATTTAGCTTATTGGCTGCCACTTCTTTAGGAAGTAGGAGTTGACTCACCTTGTCTTTGGCCAGCTTTCAAAGCTTTAGGGCACCTTCCATGCACTGTTTTCAACAGCTTGAAGGAAGCTCCAAATAAAGACAGTGGGAGTGCCAATTTCTTCACTGCTTTACTGCTGCTGAAGACTGATGACTAGCAATTCTTCATGGCTGGTCAGATAAGTTCCATATTGAGGAAAACCTTCCACTAAAATCATTTTTGTGAGTAAAACATTGTCTGTTTTATCTGATTCCACATGTGGGTTATCAGATCCAATCGAATCTGACTTCTGCACATTCTTTGCTTTGACTCCTCCCTTACCCATAACTCACTCCTTCTACCTAATTTACCTCGAATCCCTCTTGCCGCCTGATTCATCCAAACGTGTGTCTGAGAGCTCTCACAGTTCTTCACAGTAAGTGAAAGACTTTCTGAATTTTTTTTCCCCTCTTGTGACTTCTGCCTGTAGGATCAGTTGTATGGTACAGTATAGTGATAGGTGTTAGGCTTTAGACTTTTGAAGTGTAGGATTTTAATAGTTTTCCATAGTTATCTAAAGAGTGTTCTGGTGTGTCTTCTAGATAGTTATGTATGTTCTTATTATGATCATTAAGAATTAGTTTTTTCATATACCATGTATTTTTGGATAACTTTGGATTGCTGTGTAGTTAATAGTTTGAGTAATTGGTAGTTTTTCTGATGTCAGACAAACCCTCAGGTTTTAAAAAGTGTTCAGCTTGTGGACACAACATATCTCCACAAGACCCACGCTCTTGGTGTTTACTGCTTAGGTGCTGCTCATTTACATGGAAATTGTGATATTTCTGCTGCCTTTGGGTCTAGGGCTATTTAAGGCAGGAGAGAGAAAATTTGCTATAAAAGACTTGCTCCGCCCACAGACAGGGTCTTCTGCTTCAGTTTTATCTTCTGAATTCGGACTGGCTTCACCTTCTTCCAGCAGCAGGACAGAAAAGAGAAGGGAAAGGTAAGTCTAAAGAGAAGCATAGAGAAAAGGATAAGTCTTCAGAAAGAAGGAAAACAGAAATTGAAAAAAAAAAACCTCAAAAAAATTGTGAAAACTCTCTCCATATCCAACAAGTTTGTTCGGTTGGTACCCAAAGCATCAAAGCATTCAGATCCACCTGTTATTCTGCTCTGAACTCCCTCTCTTCGAGCTTTATTTTTTTCATGAACCAGTGAGCCCTCTGCTCCATTCAAAATTGTACAAGACAAATGCCCTTCCAAATCTTGTTCTATAGTATCATTGTCTAGGTCTGTCCGATCCACCAGAAGTCTCATGGAAATGGATGTCAACCAAATGATGAGGAAATTCTTGAGGGCACAGATGCATCTGGGAGTCCTCATTGCATTGGTCCTGAAGGTAGGTTCAGATACAGGTCCATTGATCCAGTCACATTTTTCTCTGGTACTGGTTCATATTTTTTGGAACTGGTTCCAAAAGGTTCATATCCTTCCTGCACACCTCGGTGAGATCTGACAGTCCAGGAACTTCCATGTCGACTACATCCCTTACTATCTCAAGACTCCAGTGCTGTCGGATTGGGGCAAATCCCGGATCAGATGTGTTTGTGTTGGGTTCCTGGTAGTGGAGTTGGCTCTAAGATTCTCTGAGCCATCTGTTCCTCTTGGGGCCTTGCCACTCAACAGCTTGGCTCCTGAGTCCTTTAACAGAGGGAATGCTTGCTCAGCTCCATTCACAGCATCTGCTTTCAAGGCTGTGTGGTTAGGGTGCATGCACAGAGTTCAAATCTGTCCCAACACCCAGTGGAACCTGTTCCTTATACCTCCCATTGGATCGACAGGGACAGTCATAATCTAAGCTTCAAGATTACTTGGCATTCGCATTTCCAGTCTGATTCCAATTTGTTTCCATCTGAAACCCAGAGACATGTTCCCAAGAAACAGACTTGCAACAAAAGCGCTTGGACTCCTCTCCTGAATCTGTCACTGAAGACAGATTTGGATGAAGGATTCCCCTAGATCCCCCTGGAAGACATACTCATTAGAGATATCCTATGATATTGAAAGTATAAGCTTTTAGGACCGACTCTTCTGCATGCTGGGTAGTTCTCCTCTCTTATGGCACTGAGGACATGGAAGCATCCTGACATCATAAAAGCAATTAAAAAAAAAAAAGCAATTTGGTAACCTTGAAAGATGGAAAGCACTGGATGAAAGAACCCCCAGTAGATGCCATGTCAGTAGCAGCAGCCATGATGAAATAACTGCCTGTGGAGAGTTGTACTGTCCATTTTCCTAATAGAGAGTCAAGGGTATTGGACAGACCGGGGGGAACAGGCATATACTTCAGGAAGCTTTACATTCTGTGCACTGAACTATCTGGCACACTTAACATTTTCAGAGGAACTTGAACAAAGAGATTTCAAAGTCTTGGTTGGGTAACTTGCCTTCAGATGTTCAAAAAAAATGTGGATATCCAAATGCCTACCCTGCAATCCACATCTAAAGTAGCTATGTGCCTGCTATGCACTGCAGCAGATGGTACAGCAAGAACAGCTGGTACAGGCAATATCATGTGTCACCATTCCTGGGCATGGCTATGTGATATCACAGAAAGCTTCAAGGCTTCCTTTATTAATACCACTTTTGATGATTCCACACTACTTGGACCAAATGTTTGCTTCAAAGGAGCTTACTAGGAGTGCACAGGATGGGAAGACCTATCTGTTGTTGGAATCCATTTTTCCAAACCTGAAAGGTCCTATTCCAGGAATCAAAGGGGTGGTAAGAAAATGTGGTTTAGAAAACTACAGGGTTTTTACCATGACACTTCTGAGGACAGACCCAGCTGAAGCAGTAGGGGAGGTAACTCGAATGTCATCCCAGAGGCAGAGGTGAACTGCATAATCAGAGTTTCCATAACTTCACCGAGAAACCCATTCAGTACCCCTGAAGTGTTACCCAGCTGTCACAATCTGGAGGCAGTTGGTGGTCACTTAAACTTGCACCCAGAAGCTTGGCAAGACTTTACTTTGGATTCCTGGGTGGTAGCGATAATCACCAGAAGACTATACCAATCTGTTTTTGTATCCTCCAAACAAGAGGTTCCCAGCAGTCCTCCCAAACAGTTGGAATCTGCAGCAACAGAAGTTTCAAAGTTGCTAGAAAGAGTCCTCCAATGGATCATTCTAGAGCAGTTAGAATCTGAAGTCTATTTCCGGTTCTTTATAGCTCCAAAGAAAGCAGGGGACCTCAGACCAATATTGGACTTTAGCCATATCTGTCAGTTTGTGAGACAGACATAGTCCAGACGGTCACATGACAGTGTATACCAACTCTGAAGAAGGATGGTTGGATGTGCCCTATAGCGATCTGTCCAGGATGCCTGCTATCCTACAAATATACAGTGGCAATCCAGGAAATTTCTTTGTTTCTGGCTAGGAGCCAATGCCTTTCAGTTAAGAGTACTTCCATTTGGTCTCTATATAACACCCTGGTGTTCACCAAGATTATGGCAATGGTAGCAGCTCATCTCTTTATGCAAGAGATCCAAGTCTTCCCATATCTAGGCCATTGGGTCTATATTAAAAGATCGAATGCTTAGGTGATCGAACATGTAATATCGAAGGCAAAAAACAGCGAACAATTTAATGTAGGGAAAAATTTCCCTTGGCCGTTCGCCGGATTTTGCCATTTTGTCTACTGTAGCGTGATCTCTGAGTTGGTATATTTAGTTAGTGGGGTGGGGGGTGTAGGGGGGTGTAGCCCCCCATTTAGTTTGGGTGTAAAGTTATTTTTTCCCCATAACCAACTGATGTGTTTTCCTGAGCCGTTCAACATTTTTGGGTTCGATATTACAAGCTCGAGGTTTAGGTGTTTGATCACCTAAGCATTCAATCTTGTAATCTAAACGCAGATGATTGATGTCTAGGTTACTTCCAGGGATCTGCTTCTGTAGCAAGAAGCAGTACTGCTCTGTCTTGCAGATCTTTTGGGGATCGTAGTGACACATGCAAAAAGTCAGCTGGTCCCCACTCAACATATAGAATTTATAGGATGTTATATCAACGCTGTTCTACAAATTACCAGACTCCCAGAAGAAAGAGTGCTTTTCTTAAGGCTGGTGGTATCTCTGGTAATTCAGCCTTCTCAACCAAAACCAAGATTGATTCTCCATTTGGTAGGTCTAATGGCCTCTACCACACTTTAGTTCCACTAGAGAGATACCACATGAGAATGTTAGAGTGGACTCCCTCAGTCCCGTAGTCAGAGTCTTCAGCCCCTCCATGCCAAAATTTGTCTCACTCAAGTCTGCAGAGACCATTTAAAGTGGTGAATAACCTTTCCATATGGTACAGAAGGGAGACCCTTTTGTCCACCAGCTCCCCAAGTCATAATAACCACGGATCCTTCCCTTTTAGGGTGGGGGATCATTTCAAGGGGAAGATGTTTCAAGGTATTTGGTCACCTGTAGAGGCCTGCCTTCACATCAGTATCTTGTAGCATTGCAGACTTTTCAGGACTACCCACCCAAGGGTGTGTCCTCTATCCAGACAGATATGTCAGTGGTATGGTACATCAGCAAACAAGGGAGAACGCTGTCATATCTTCTTTGTCAGGAGTCCATGGGAATATGGCAGTGGGTGATGTCTTCCCATTGTTTTCTGGTAGCAATGCACATACCTGGGACTTTGGATGCACTAGTGGACACACTGAGCAGGTTGATCCTTTTGCCTCACAGGTGGTATCTCAACCAGACAGTGACAAAAGAGATTTTCAGCTGCTGTGGCCAACGTCGCTGCAACCTTTTTGCCTCGTACCTAAACAAGTGCAGCAGTTAATTCACCATTATTCCTCCATAGGGATAGTCACAGGGAGATGGTCCATTCCACAGTTGGCCCCTGGGTCTCCTCTGTGCATCCTCATTAATACCCCTTCTGATGAAATTGTTTTCAGAACGCCACAAGGTACAAGATCAAGGTGATCTTTATTGCTCCGTTCTGGTCCTGGCAGGTTTGTTTTCCCTTTCTTTGGCCTCATTTGATACATGCGCTGTGAGTGCTGAATCCCAGTTCAGATCTTCCAGGTCACCTGTCCAGGATGCCTCTACCAAATCTACAAGGCCTAAAACTGACTGCAAGGTTTTTCCAGTCTTAATAATAGCCAGAGATGCCAGGCTGTCCTCTTGGTGGTTCACATAATTACTTCACAGAAACAGTCAGTCAAAAAAGATTTATAGAAGTAAGTGGATGGGAAACAGAAAATACATCCCTGGGATTCCACCCATGTACCTGCTGGACAAGGGCATCAGGTGATGACCTGTCTAAACATGGTCTAAACTCTTGGCTAGGCTTATAAGAGCCTCAAGGACAGTAGCCTAGTAACTTCCTATGATCCTATGGATAAGATTTTCTGGCCCTCATCAAAGGGATTAGATGCTTTTCTGCTCCTCTCCCATCGATATTGGATTTTCTTTCAGAACTTTTTCACCAAGGATCTACTTTTTCTGCCATCAAAGTTCAAATGGCTGCTATATCCAATTATCACATAGAAGCAATGGAAGAGTCATTATGATCTATTAGAACCTGTAAATCTTGCCTGAAAGGATTTTCTTGATAAGGCCTCCAATCAGGGCCTCATTTCTCCCATGGGATGTCACAATCATGCTTCAGTCATTAACTCAGAAAACCTTTAAACTAGCAACATCAGCAGATCTAAAGTAGCTTTCTTGGGAAACTGTTTTTCTAATTGCATTTACATCTGCAATATGAATTTCTGAATTTCAAGAGCTCTCATGCAGAACAATTTTCTGCATTTTCCATAAAGACAGTGTGTCAATTAGAACAAATCCTTTCTTTCTCCAGAAGGTGTCATCCGAAGCCAGTTTGAATCAGTCCCAGTTTTTTCTCCAGTTTTTGCAACAAAAGTGAACATCTGCTTCATACTCTTCATCCTTCCCCTCTTTCCAAATTGCCATCTGTAAACTTTTGGGGCTTGGACTGTCCTCAACCAAGTCCCTGCCTGCTTTAGGTGATATCACCCATGATGGCATGCTTAGTAAGCTGTTAACTTTATTCTACAGGGGTTGTTACTACTTTCAAGTAGACTTCTGTGTAGTTAGCAAGAGTCAGAGGAGTCTGAGATTCAGATCCAAAGCTCTGAAAGAAGGTGCTGAGGTCAGTTCAGGCAACCCGAACATTGAACTTGGTAAAAATAAGGCAATATGAATCTGTTGTTATGGTAAGTACATCATTTTTGATTTTTTCTGACTAAAATATTGTGCTTTGTAGAAATGTGTGCGTGTGTGGGGGACTGTCATTGCTTTTCTGAGTGAGTTTGAGTGTAAATACTTATGTAAAGTTTGCTTAAAAAAGTCTGTTTTTGACAGAATTTTCCTACAGGTTTGTTAGTTTGTGTTTGTGGCAGGATATTGTTCTAATAGGGATGGTCAGTAGTTTACTTAACCTTAATATCACTTGTTGTCTACTTTTGTCTTTACTGACATATCCAGGCTTCTGTGCCCACATTCAAAGTCTCATTCTTTGCCAAATTATGGAACATCTACCAGTCTCTGTGGTTTACCTTCCCCTGTCCGCAAGAAGTACTTTGTTGTCTTTTGATGTCGGGGCTTTTCCTGTTACACTTGCCACTGGTAGGTAACTCTGCTGTGGCCACTCTGGTTCCTCAGACAGCTCATCCCCCCCCCCCAATCACTATGGTGTTGCATGTACAGCCGTCAAAGATTGGAGGATAGCCACATCATCTCTGGTTGTAGGGATGTCCTTGGCAGGCAAGGTGGGATAGAATAAGTATGCCATGGTTAGTCATTTTTGAGGGAATTTCCCAGGAAAGGTCAACATAGTGAATAAATATTGCCTTCTCTTGTTTCTGTGCTCTTGGACAAGGAAGACTTGGTTGGATTTGTGAAGGATTTTATTACTGCCTCTTCCTTGCCTAATACTTGTTCATTAAAGAAAAGAAAATGTTCCTTCTTTTTTCGAGTTAAATCTTCAGTCAGAAGAGCTGGCATTGCCAGGGTATGGTTGTGCTCCAGGAATTTCTTTGCGGCCTGAACTTTTTGATTCTGAGGATGGTATGGTTTTAGATTTCCATCTTAAAGATTTTTCTTTTTCTGATTTTATCTAAGATGAAAGATGTTTTACAGTAGAAAGAGGGTGAAATTCATATTGCACAAAAATGTATTATGATTTGTTACAGTTGGAAATGCCTAAAGCTGCGATGTTCCACTAGTTTTACCTGTTGTAGAGAATGACAGAAAACCTCCTGCCCCTGGGAAATCTAACAGGTTATAAAGAGTACATCAGACTCATAAGTATTTGTTTTCCCATCTTAAAGCAGGTACAACAATAGTGTTCTCTATCTAAAACTGCTTCAGCTAAACAGATTACTGTTGCTAACCCTATTTCATCTGAAAAGTAGGTCCATCTAAAGAAGGTAATTTGCATAAAAATGTGGCTTACTTATTTTGAGAAGTGTGACTCACTTTTGCGCAATTTGATTTTTACAGAACACCACAAAATAGCATGTCATGTGCTGTTTAGAGTGCAATGCAGTAAATGGGGAGAAATAACCATAATGGAAACTGTAGTGCAAAAAATATAAATAAAAATGGCTATAATCTTAAAACATGTTTAGTAACATAAAAAACTAGACCACCAACTCCCCTTTCCTTAACATTTTATGCTCCCATTATGGAGCTGTGGAGAAATATGTACCGACCTCTGCTTCTCACTTTAAAATAAAAGATTGAGATGAAAAGTATAAAGATCAGAGTTTAGGAAGAAGGTGGCAAAGAAGTGTTTTAGCCAGAATTGCAAGTAAGAATGGAGAGCTTTCTTGAATGAAATGAGTAGCATGAAGAAAATCCAGTGGTGCCTCAGATCTTTTTGAAGTAAGAATCTCCACCCTTTATCTTTTCAGATCCCTGTTTAGGGATTTATAAGAAGGAAGATTATCTAGTAGGTAGACCAGATCTGTTGCCATCCATGTCTCCCATTCTCATTTCTGAACCCCGCCTCCTTTCCTGTCTGATACTGCAAAATGCTTCAGACCAGGCATGGGGAGTGGTTTCCAAAAGGGTGAAAGTGCAAAGTCTGTGGAACACTCATGACAGACAAAAACACATAAATGTCACAGAGATATTGACAGTAGTCAGTGCTTTGAAAGCCTTAAACCATCTATACTCCCCAGGACCTCTACAAGAGTACACAGACGACAGCTCTGTGATGTGGTACATACACAGTCTGGGTTCCAGATCCTATCCTGTTTTGCTGACTTCCTGTGATAGCCTGAGAGATAGCAACTCAGCTTAGTTTGACTCTTTTTAGGCTTCATACTTCCTCTTAGAACAAAACTTGATAGCATAAAAGATGAGGAGGACTAGGACAGACCATTGTTAATGGCAGCTTCATCCTGAGCACCATCAGTTTGCTTCCTCTCAGAACAGAAAACTAAGGACATTCTGCTCTACGACTCCTTGCAAACAAGCCTGGAGAACAGATGCTTTCTTATTCCACTGGATGGAAAAGTTGTATGCTTTTCCACACTTTCCACTTATATCTAGGGTCTTCTAAAGAGCCATAAGGACCTTCCAACTTTCCAAATTTTAGTGGTGACTCGCTTTTGGCTCAGGCAACACTGCTTCTCCTTTTCAGTCTGGCCAAGGGCAGTTACCACAAACTGTATTTGCATACACAGAAGACATGGTTGTTTGATATACCACAAACTAGCTCCCTGGATAATTTAATTTTCATACCTTTTTATGTACCTTTTTTCTTGAAGATATTTAGCAGATATTAATGATGGTGAAAAAAAAATCCAAAAATCTGGATGCTGTTTAGGATCAGCTGCTTCTGGTTCTTAATGTGTTGTTATCCTCATCTTCAGTGTGCATTTGTCGTCTGTTTCTGTTTGTCTGCCTTCAGATCCCCTTTTCTAACCATTCTCAAGTTAAAACAGTTTTTGAAAGGAGTGTTGCATATCCTTTTAGGTAATAAACAGGTGGCCTGATTTTGGGATCTTAACTTTGTATGTGAAAAACCTGCTCTTTTTCCATTTAAACCAGCTCAGCAGGTTAGTTTTATTTATTTGTCTTTATTTACCCGGAAAGTCCAACTGGGTAATACCCATTTTCAGCGGAGGGCCAGGAAGAAGGGCTCCATTTGCTTTCATTACATTACATTGCACTAAGTTCCAGTTAAAAACATAGTAGTTACATTTCTATTAACAATTATATACAAACCATAGTTACATTTATACATTCTATGATTCTATGATTTTATAGAGGTGGAAGTTACTAAAGAGAAAGCCCCCATGCAACTTAGAGGACTTAGAGGATTGTACAGGCAGCAGTTACATATAAAAATAGTTTTTTCATATTTCAGTGAGAGGTTGAGAGTATTCCTTTTAAGGAGAGTATTTGGAGCGCATCATATGGTGAACACAAAGTCCTAAACTTATGATGAGCATGTCCAGGACCAGGACTGGTTAAGATGTTATTTAAGCAGTGATTTAAAACTATTGATTTTGTGGGAGAGTTTTATTTCTGTGGAGATAGTATTCCAGAGTTTAGCAACGTACTGGGAGTAGAGCGAGTCTCCTGCAATATTATTCGACAATTTTGTAAGCAATGAGAATTTGTTACTAAAATGGAGCTCCCTTGCTGGAGAGTAGGAGAGTACTACATTTTGTAGCGCAGGGCATTTTTCTGGATGATGAATGAGTTTGTTTGCTGTAGTTAGTTGTGAATATGTTGGGTAGTTGTGCAGTTTGAGCCAGCTTAATTGGTTTAAGCTATGGCATTAGTGGGTCCTGTGAGGGAGATTGGTATCAATTTTAGCTATTTTATTGTAGCAGGAGGCAAATTTCTTTCTTTGAGTATTGTTCAAGTTTGTTAGGAGGGTCTATATCATAACATCGAACGGCTGAAATATCGAAATTGCCATTCATCAATTTTTTTTTTTTTTTAGATTGCGGTACAGTGAAGATCAGGAATTTTGCCCTTTCCTCACTGTAATGCGATCTCAGAGTTGGTATGTATAATTAGTGGGGGGGGGGGTCAGCCCCCACAAAAGCTATTTCGATGAACGGCAATTTCGATATTTCAGCCGTTCAAGATTTGTTCCTTTCGATGTTATGATATAGACCCTGTTAGGATAGGTGCAGTGTATAAGAGAGTTGGCAATACGAAGGTAGTGGCTAGAGTTTTTCTTGCAGTATTTGTAAAGAATCCATTGATTCTATAAAGGGAGCCTAGTTTCTGGTGTGTAGATTTAATGGTGTGCAGTATATGCTGGTCATATTTCAGGCTGTTGTTGTTGTTGTGTCTTTTCGGCTTTTCATGGTTAGGGGTTGCCACAGCAGAACTCCGGTCCGCTAATGATTGGTAGTTGAGTTTTACATGCTGAGTTACCAGCTCTGATGCACAACCTTCAATGAAGGTGCGCACATTCACGCATGTCTCCACGCAGAAGACGCTGTAGCTGAGAATCGAACCGGACAGCATTTTACTGTGAGGCAACAACGCTACCGCAGCACCACCACCACTGGTATTGTCATCTATTATAATGCCTAGAAGTTTACTGTGAGTTAGTTTCAATGACAGTATTATTTGCTGACTTTGTGGTAAAAGATTGCTTTTGATTTTGACAACTTTTTGAGGTAAAAAGTGTTAACTTAGTTTTTATGGCTTGAGTAGGAGGTTTGATTTTATTTTTAGCCAGGTTTCTACAGTGGAGAAAGATTTTAGTCTAATGTCTTGAAGCTTATGTATTGTTGAGGCCGCACATATTAATACTGTGTTATCTGCATACTGAACTAAATTAGCATGGTGAGTGGAGGTCATTAATAGGAGAAGGCCCAGGATAGAGCCCTGAGGGACACCTTTAGTAACTGGCTGAAAGGAAGAGTAGGTTTGTTGCCATTTAACTGAAGTTGCCTTCCAGATAGGTAACTAAGAAACTGCAACAAGGAGTATTGTGAAGGTCCTATTGAAGAGTGTCAAACGAGCACTTGCTGGTGTGAGATGGTATCAAATGCTTGTAAACAGTAATAAAAATACAAAAGCCTCAATGGCACAACCACTTTCCTTGAATTCACATATAAATGGCGCTGTGATAAGATAGAATTTTTAGATGTTGAGTTGACTACAGACATTGCTGGGGGCATCTTGGCTAGTAGCTTACACAGAAAGGAAACTTATTCCAATATGTTACTGCACTATAACAGTTGCCACCCCTTCCATCAGAGGAAGGGTATAATAAAAGGCCAAATGGTCAGGTTATCTGGGCTCATTAGTAGCGATGAAACATTTAAAAAGGAGATCTATACATTAATTGGAATGTTCCTAAATAGAGGCTAATCCTTAAGTCTGTTACTGAAAGTGAAGAGAAAAGTTATGCTTAAAAGAAATACTACATTTAAGCCTATTTTGAAAGCAGGTCTAAATATTAATAGAACCAACACGGCCAAACTAGACACCAATGTTTTGGTACTACAATACAATACAGAAACATCAGACTTGGTGTCAAGTGTTAATATATGGGAAACTCATTTTGACAAAGAAATGAAGGAAAAGTTGGAGCATAAACCTAAGGTTGTGTACAGTGCAGGGCGTAATGTAAAGAATATTTTTGAAAGTGTCAGCAGAAAACAAGGCAAGCACAGGTCATTAATGTACAAATGTGATGCTTGCAAGACCTGTAAAATTATAAATGATGGTACAAATGTCTTTATCGGACGTTTTGAATGTACTATAGGATGCCCGGGCAGGTGCAACTGTAACACCACTATGGTGGTTTATTTAGCCACATGCTTGTCATGCCCTGGTTTCTACATAGGCGAGACCAAAAGAAGGCTACGGGATCACATTACTGAACACCTTAGAGACATTAAAAATAAAAAAAATAGAGTAAAGAGTGACTCTAGGGGTGGGGATGATGAATTAGAATTGGAAGCCAGAGAAACTAAATAGTAACTGAGATTAAATGCTTGTTGCAAGCCAGGTTTAAATGATTATTGTTCAATAGCTCCCTTTTTGAAGCAAAGGGCAGTAAAGGTTTAATTTTAAGTGTACTGTGAAAACACTTATCTGACTGCAACAAACAGATAACCTACGTTTTGAATTTTTAAGTTTATTTTTAAGTATGTTTTATACTATTATGTTCATTATTAGTACTATTACTTATATTTTTATTTTGAATGTACTTGTTATTGTGGTTTACAGCATGTTATTGTGTACATTACATATTCAGGGGAAGTATGCCTTTAAGTTTAGTCAGGGCAATTTCATTGATGCAAGCAAAATCATGAATAGTTGCTTAAGTAATTAGAGTATATGAAGGAAGTTGCTTCATAATTGAGTGACTCTGATGAAGCCAGTTCATGTTTCTTGGCGAAAACGCTTAGCTGGTTTTACTTTGACAGTGTTTAATGTTAAATAAACTAGTGTTTCACGCAAATACTGCCTTGGTGGCTCGCTTTTTTATTTTTATTTTTATTACTGTTACAAGTTTTTGAGCCATTTGGCTTGTTTTTTGTTATATGGTATCAAATGCCTTTGACAAGTCTGAGAACATGGTAGACACAAGCAGACCATTGTTTCTTTATTGGTTTATTAAATTGGTAAAATGTAGTAAAGCAGTATTGATGCTGTGCTGGGGCTTAAAGCCATGTTGTGTTTCGGAGAGCAGGTTATTTGAGTTTGGGTATTGCATCAGCTGTACATGGATGCATTTCTCTAATATTTTGGAGAGGGGGAGAGAATCACTATTGGTCTATAGTTGTTAAACTTTAGATGTGCTGCCTTTGTGCAGTGATATGATGTAGGATTTTTTCCACAGTGATGGGATGTATCTTTGTGCTATGGACCTATTAATTAGTATGGACACAGGGAAGGATATGACTTCTGTGGCTATTTTTAGGTAGTCAGATAATAGTTGGTGCACAGCTGCATAAATAACTTTTAGTTTAAGGAGCAACTTCCTTATGAGGGAGGGAGGTATTTGACTAAAACTGTGAATGGTTTTGATTAGACAGGGGTAGAGACAGGGGGCAGATGTATTAGTGTGCAAGAGAGATCATATTGATTTTATAAAGTAGGAATTAAATTGTGTGGAAGATAATCTGCTGATTTGTCTGTTTTTGGAGAAGGAGTGGTCGTTTTATCAGGATGGAGTAGTTTATTTAGTGATGACCAAAAAAGTTTTTGGTTGTTTTTATGCTTGTCTTGTAGTTTGGTATGGTGTTTTACTTATCCTGTTTGACATGAAGCTTGCAAGGTTTCTAAGATGTCTAAATTGCTAGAAGGCATTTTGAGTTATATTTTTATACCATTTCTCCAGGCTTTATCCCTTTTTATTGTGACTTGTTTTTGTCAGCCATGGTGCAGCGTTGGACTTTATTCTTTTATTACCCACTGGTGCCATATAATTTAAGTTCTGTAAGAATATGCTATTAAAGTGTTCTGCGGCAGTATCTAGTGACATTGTTTAAGTACATTCAGTTATATTGTTTGTGTTTCATTAAAAATGTCTTTGCTGAAATTGGTTGTATTTTGTATTTGATTATGGATAATATATTTATCTAGGTTATGGTGAGTTCTAATGGCAAATGCTGGCATGTGGTCACTTATGCTATCTGAGAGGCAGCCTGCTTTTGTCAGTTTGTCTGGTTTGTTTGTTTGTTTGCAAGAATCCATTCTAATGTTGAGTTTCTTCCTGAAGTTTTATTGATTCTAGTAGGTGTGGTTATTAGTTGTCTGAAGTTATACAATTTTATGGATTCAGTGGGGGTAGTGGGATTTGAGTTGCCAGTCGAAAGTCTCCAGGTATTATATAGTTTCATGGTTAATTTGTTGGGATATCAGTAGTATCAATATTATTCCCTGGTGGTATATAACTTGCTGTTAAACATCTAGTTTTCCTGTTCTTGATTTTTAGGAGTGTTGTTAACAGTTTAGCATCGTTAAATTTGGATATGTCCTGTAAGGTGATGGGGATTTTTAGGTTTTGGGGAATTTTTAGGATTTGAGATTTTTAACACACAAGACTGTTTTACTTATTGTCCTGGCTTTCTGTTTAGAGAGTGCCTGAGTTACAAGAACTTATGGTAATTAAACTCTACCTTATTTTTGAATTTTTTAGTAAGGCTGTTAGCATAGAGCAGCAATGTCTTATGTTATTCAGATACTGTTTTGTTGTGTTGGAGGCTTTAGAAGACTGATATTGCCTGAAATGCCAGTACGGGAGTGGACAAGTATTTAGGTAATATATAAAAGCCTTGAGAGAGAGGTGCAGGCCTTCCCTGGCAAAACAGTTAGGGCTGTCTATCATCTCCTCCCAGGCTAATGTATATATCATATTCCCTTTGAATGATACCAGAAGCTAAGCCAATAGTTGAAAACAGGATAGCTGAAAACAGTAATCTTTTGTTCATACTGTGGCATCATTCTTGGAGATGACAGGATGCTGCTCAAGCCTAGGATCATACCAGCCTTGGACAGATATTCTGAGAGCTTCGTCATGTCTCTGTTCATGTAGTCCAGGGAGGTATGACTCGAGTCATATACACCCAAGTGTACTACGACTGTGTCATATGTGTAGATGTCCTTCCATATCACTGTTGTAGTATTCCTTACATAAGAGCTCTCCTGCCAAGGCTAGCCCAACATCTGGCCAGTATACCAAAGCCTTTAGTATTTACAAACTCCATATGTCACACACATGCTCCCTGCGCAAGGCATAGGACATAAAGGTGACTTACAGATGCACACACACCAGAACATCTTTGGCTAGTCCAAGCCCATCACTGAACATTGGTCTGAAAACCTTTCTTCTGTGCTGGTTACCGAGCAGTTTTTCAGATAATGCCCCATTGGGGTTTTTTCTTACCTTTCTTCTATTTTTAATGTTAGGTTAATGTCTTGCAGAAAGGGAAGATGTCTGTATCGGAGGCAGATTCCCCATAAAGATCATCACAACCAGTGCCTCTCCTGTGTAAGTGTTTCCCATGGTCATATGCAGTATTGTATCTGCCAGTTGTTTGTCCCCAAGATCCTACAAAGTAACCTCTCCTTGTCTGTTTACCTTGAAAGCCAACGTCTTAAGCTGTTGGCTCATGGTGCTGTGGAGGAGTCTTCCCATCCTGAGGGTCAGCTGTTGGCTAAGAAAAAGGGCAAAAAATTCAGGTCTGACATGGCTGCTGTCCAACTTCCCCAGACATTTCTCTCGAGGCTAGTGAAATCTGGAGCATCATCCGGTTGTTGCTTCAGATTCGTCTGCTGCGAACCTGTCAGAGACTGGCATGGATCTGACTTCTTGCATATCGTCGAAGGCTTTCCAAATGTCTGCTCCTGACGTTGAGGTGGAACCTCAGCTGATTATGCTCAAGGGACCAAGAAAGATTCCACAAATCTTACTGAGGGAAGAGATCACTACAACACTTTTATAGAGTGTCGACAAAGGTTCATCCCTCCATGGTTTTTTGGTTTGATGTCCCACAAAACAAACAAAAAAACAAGCATATTTCCCTGGCAGTTGAGGACCTCCAAAGAGAATGGCAGGATTTTACTCCGGGGTTGTTTAATGTGTTAATGGCTTTAAAGCCTCCTCAAGGGGTCTCTGTGCCTGACCCTGCCTGGTCATCCACTCCTCTTAAAAAAAATATAGGGAGCAGGATTCCCGTGATGAGGATCGGGATTCAGGGTAAGAGTCTTTATCCTACTCTTCTCAGATCCCTTCCCCCTTGGTTCAGAGGAATAAGATTCTATTAGTCCAGATTCTCCTTTAGAGGAATGCTCCTTTGGGGACTCTGTATCTTGCATGATGGAATTCTTTAAGTGGGATTGTTCTCTGCTTTCTGATATCCAGAAGAGGTATTATGAACTCCTGATGAAGTCTCCCAAGCTTCTGCTGTTCATCCAGTTTTGACTACCCTCTTCAATACTTTTTCAGCAGCTTCTGTAGCCCCTGATTCTCACCCCCAGCTCCTAGGAAGCCTGGCAGATTTTACAAAGGTGCCTAATAATTGTAAATTTCTCTGTAAATGCCCTTCTGCTGATCCTGCTGTTATCTTTCTCCTCTGTCAAGCCCTCCAATTTATTGCCCTCTAAATTGCTTCCTTCATATAAAAATAGCAGGGCATTAGAGCATACCTCTCAACCTGGAAACATCAAAAACCTGGACAAAGTCCCATGAAAAATGGGTACAAGTATGTACACTGATTAACATAACATTTGCATAGATAATTATGTAACCCCACCTACTCTGATGGAATTGTTGGATACCAGCTTTCAAATGCATACTGAAGAATAGACAACCTAAATATGGCCTCGGACCCCGTAATAAATGGTAAATATATTTTTTAAATGTGTAGCAATGATGATCACTGGGAAAGGAGATGATGAACTTTAGGATTTTGTTTTTGGTGACTTGCAGTATGTGGGTTTTGTGGTAAAAGTGGTAAGCATTAGGTAGCCTAGCTACCACAAGAGGAGTGGTTCCTGGCCTAGAAGTTGTAGCTATTGGCTGTTTGGGCAGTTTTTTCCATCTCTTTCAACTTTCTGGCTTAAAAACCACACTTGCACTTGTTTCCCGCCTTTCCTGTAACTAGTCTAGTCCAGATACAGAGTTGTTGTATCCAGGACTGTTAGTAAGCTTCTGAGCCCTGCAAGCCTTTTTGTGTTGAAGGGAAGCCTTGTAGCTTATCAGTGGGAGTGGTAAGCATTAGGTAGCCTATCAACCACAAGAGGAGTGGTTCTGGCCCAGAGATTGTAGTTTATTGGCTGTTTGGACAGTTTTTCCATCTCTCTCAACTTTCTGGTTTTAAAGCCCGTGTTTGTGCTTGATCCCCACCTTTTCCCATAACTAGTCTAGTCCAGATACAGATTTGCTGTATCCAGGACTGTTTGCAAGCTTCTGAGCCCCCAAGCCTTTGTGTTGGAGTGGAGCCCTTCTAGCTTATCAGTGGGAGTGGTAAGTACTAGGTAGCCTGTCTACCACAAGAAGAGTGGTTCTTGGCCCAGGAATTGTAGTTTATTGATCATTTGGGAAGCTGTCCACCTCGTTCAACTTTCTGGTTTAAAAGACCACATCTGCGCTTGTTTCCCATCGTTCCTGTAACTAACCTACTGGAAAGCACTAGAAAGCCTTAAACTGATACAAGCCTTTTAGCTTAAAAGAGAGTCTTTGGAGTGATTAAGTATCAATTTTCTGTATTTTCTTGCTGTACTTAACTGTTTTCCACCTAAACACTGATTTTCCAGCATTTATTGTGATTTAAAAGCTTGTTTTTTTTCACGTATTGTACTTATTTGACTCTCTGCACTTTTAAAAGTCGTTTTTTGTTTAAATAATTTGTGTAACTATTGTAGGCTACACACTAAAGTATGATAGCCTTTTCTGATCGCTTGTAGTCATTTAAAGCTGTTTTAAGTGTCCTTTTTATTGTTTTTGCCTTATCTTTTCAAAAAAAAAAATATATATATTCCTTGTTTCCCATCCTTCTAAGCTAGTATAGTCCAGTTTTCAGGCTAGTGCTGAATTCAGGGCTGTGTTACAAGTTTCTGAGTTGCCCATACCTTACTTGGATAGAGGGAAGTTTCTCTGTTCACCTGTGAGAGAGGGGAACTTTGAGCAGCCATCTGTCCCTGGAGGAGTGGTTCCAGGCCAGAAGTTAGTAGTTTAAAAACCGCTTTTGCATGGTTTTGCGCACACCCACCAGTTAGCTACAGTTAAATTATTCCCGGCTCCACTAAGTCTCCTCTTCAGGTTTTCCCTTGAAACTAGTCTAACTCTCAACCTAAGCACTCAAAAAGCATCCTACAGTCCAGAACTTGCTCATACCTAATAGCAAGCACTAATATACCCCAACACTTGATTGCCCAGCAGGGCAAGGCTTCTTTATCCACCCCTCACCAACCAAGCGACTAAGCAGCTCACCCTACTATTCAGACATTACCAGAGGGCAACTTCAGGTGTACTCCCCAGTCCAGCTGGTGAACCTGGGTATCCTGAGGCAATGTTATAACTGCCTCATGTGCACAGACGACCCTCTCCTCCTACCACAAAACACTAACATATGTGAGAGATGCAATTATACAGCCAAACTGGAGGCTAAGGTCTCTCCACCCAAGACTGGAGCAGACAGTCATGAGGAGAAGGTTAATACTTGCACCACACCTCCAGCCTCACATAGACCTACTAAACCAGCACTGGCAAAAAATCCACATAAGTACACATATGATAGTAATCATACTCAGAAGCTCTAAATAAAAACCTGCAAAAGCATCAGAGAGCTCCAAAGCAGACTCCCAAAAAACCTGCACCTCCTGTCACAAACCAGACAACACATAAAACACAACATCAATGTGCCACACAATCACAGCTCTTAAAGTGAAATAACATACCTAACACACTAGTAATAGGTGACTCTGTAGTCAGGCACACTGACGTCCCACTCACTAGGCTGGACAAGGAGAAGGTTACTGTTAGCTGCCTTTCGGGAGCCAGAATCTGCCACATAACACAAGCACTCGGGTCACTCTAGAACAAGTACAAATACGACTCTGTCATTGTTCATGTTGGTGTGAATGACCTGAGACATACCTCCCTGGACTACATGAAAAGAGACATGGAAGAGCTCTCTGATCATGTAGCCCAGGCGGGTATGACCCTGACTCTGAGTAGCATCCTGCCCTCACCAAGAATGATACCTCAGTATAAAGAAAAAATTATCAATTTCAACAATTGGCTAAGCTTCTGGTGTCATTCAAAGGGGATCCAGTGTCTGTCAGCCTGAGATGACATGCTCAAAAAGCCGCGTTACTTTACAAGAGATGGCTTGCACCTGTCATACCCCTAGGCTTTCAAATACTGGCCAAGGCTGTTGCTGCCCCCATAGTGCCTTTTTTAGGCAAGGTTCAAAAGTCAAACCCACCTCCATAAACAGCACAAATAAAAAAAAATGAGGGTTATGGTACTCATCGCCAGGAGTGTAAATCTCAAAATGCATGCACTTGAAGCACTCCTCAGTATGGAGAACGTTGACATCTGTGCAGTAACTGAAAACTGGTTCAAGGCTATAGAGAGCACTCCAGCACTACTGGGCTGCAACTCATACCACACATTTCATCCACAGACCGAAACACAAAAGGATGGGGGTGTATCCATATTCATCAAGGATGCCTACACCTCCAATTTAGTGGCGCAGCATGATACTCTGAGATCATCCATGTGCAACTCGCATCGGGCAGATCTGCAATGCAAATTGTGGCCTGCTACAGATCATCCTCCATGACGCAGGACCACCACTCTGCCTTTCTGGAGACACTGGAAAACGTGAAGGCCCTACCGAACACCCTGATATTGGGCAATTTCAATTACCCTACCATTAACTGGGAAAACTACTTGAGTACAAACTCCCAGTCTCAGCGCTTTATGGAATTTATCAACTTAAATGCCCTGGATCAACTGGTAAACTCCCCTGCCAGAGGTGAAAACATATTGGACCTGGTCATCACTAACATGGACGACAGGTGCTCCGCACCAGAGGTCAACCTGTCACTGGTTAGATCAGACCATAAACTAATCACTCTAGATGTCCATACCCCACCACCACCCCCAACCAAGGAAACCACAGTGAAAAACTTCTAAAGCAAACTTTACCTTACTTAAGACAGAGGTGGTAAGTTTCATAGCCCCCACGCTAAAGGATAATGCTGCCCAAGATGCAGAATCCTTTACAAATGCAATCTATGAGCACCTACAAGGATGCATGGATCATGCCATCCCTAACAAAACCAAGACTCACTCCCCTAAGAGAAGGAAACCAGTCTGGTGACCCCTGCCATAAACAGGTTATACAATAAAAGGAGGAAACTAGTTCAGAAAAAAAACAAATCCCAAGAAGGAAAGACATCCCTGATCAGTATCAGTAAGAAACTAAGGTCCCTCATAAAATCACCCAAGGCTAACTTAGAAAGAAAAATAGCTAAGGATTCGAAAGATAACTGCAGAGCCTTCTTTAGCTATGTCAAGAATCTAAGTGGCAACTTGCAGATATGCTCTGAGCTTGTGTAAAATAGCACAAAATATACTGAACTTACTGATATTGCCAACATCCTGGCAGATAGATTCAGTGAAAACTTCACCCCCCTCTCACCTCCAGAAGGGCTCACAACAATACTGGAAAAGTGCAGTGTCCCGGAAATTGCAGATGCACAGGTGAAAACAGCCCTTTCAAAAGCCAAAAACAGTGTCAGTGGGGCCAGATGGTGTCCCAGGATGAGTCTTGCACGAACTACAGAACAAATTAACCCCCCACCTAAACACGCTGTTCAACCTCAGCCTCACCACAGGCTACGTGCCCATAGAATGGTGCACAGCAAAGGTTATTCTGCTTCACAAAGGAGGGGCCACAACTGACACTGGTAACTATCACCCCATAAGCCTGACTAGCCTGGTCTGCAAGGCTGTGGAGCACATCATCATGGAACTCATTAACAAAGATATTGGGAATGTCCAAACACTTGACCCGACCCAGTTCGGCTTTGTTAAGGGCAGATCATGCCTTCTAAACCTGGTTGACTTCTTTGAGACAGTCATCAAGGCCATAGATGAGGGAAAGGTGGTTTACACAGCCTACCTTGACCTCATCAAGGCGTTTGACACCATTCCTCACTCAGGTATTATAGAAAAACTCACCATCCTGAACATACACCCCTACGTCACAAGATGGGATGCCAACTGGCTTACAGACAGAACTCACGCGGTAAGAATAGCAGGCTCCAGGTCCGTCTCTAAACCAGTCACAAGTGGTGTCCCACAAGGCTCGGTCCTGGGACCCCTACTGTTTGGCATATACTTCTAAGAAGTACAGGCAAACACAGGAGGACTATGGCTAACCAAGTTCGCCAATGACTGCAAACTGGGAGCCATAATTGACTATCTGGCTGACATGGACATCCTCCAAAAAGGCCTTACTGAGATGGACACCTGGTGTCAAAGTCATGGCCTCAAGCTAAATGCCAAAAAATGCATAGTCATCCCATTTGGGAAAAACAAAACACCCACAAATTACCACATAGGTGGCAGCCCCCTTAATACAGAAGAGGTAATAAGAGATCTGGGGACCCAGGTAGATAGTAATCTCTCCTTTGACAATCATTTTTCCAAAGTAGGTAGGAAATCCTTCTATGTGGCACATCTAATTACTAAAGGGTTTGCAACTAGACATAAAGAGGTTATAGTGCCGCTCTACTCGTCACTCATCAGACCCATCATAGAGTACAATGCCCTATTTGGGATGTACCTCACAAGGCACTTCCAACAGCTGGAAAGACCACAAAAGTACCTCACCAAGAGGATTACTGGCCTCAAACATATGTCCTATGCAGACCAACTGAAAAAACTTTGGCTGTACTCAGTGGCATATTGCTTACTCAGAGGTGATATCTGCCTGACTTACAAAGCCATGTCCAACTCAAAATTTGATGGACATGCTCCATCTAAAGAAATCCAAGTCACTGCGAGCCACACACGCTCTAGTGAGCTAAACCTCGCCACAACAATAAATACAACATGCTGGAGGGATAGATTCCTGTCACACAGACTCCCCATGCTTTGGAACAAAATTCATAACTACATTAGGCAGAGCCCCTCACTAACGAGAGAAACCTTGACGAGTGGATGGGTAACAGAAAATACACTCCTGGGATCACTTCATTGGCTCTGCTTGACAGAGGCTCAGTTAATTAATCAGTGGGGTGGCAAAAGCTGACACACTCTGGCTAGGCTTATAAATGCCCTCGGGCAGATAGCCTAGTACCTACCTATGAACCTATGAAAAGTAGGGCATTTAATGGTAGGCAATATTTTAAGCTTTGCAAAAGAATATTATAGTTTGCGAAGACCTCCAAAAGTCAGTTCTCCATGGCCTACTGATCAGTGCCGTAGTTAGAGTTTGTGCAGCCCGTGCCTGTCTTTCAGTTTGCCACCCATCCCTCTTCACAAAGTCATGGTCAAATGGGGTCTCCACATACATAGCCCTCCCCCTGCAGCCATTTCAGTGTCCCATTACTTTGCTATTTTGCCCCATTTACCAAAAACACTGTTATGTGCATACTGCTTTACTTCTATAATGATTATTTGGATTTCATTTAAAACTTTTACTTTACATTTTATAGCACAAACACTAATAGACATCTACTAAACAAAGCAATACAGTCTCACAATGAAAATAGACTTAGTATTAAAACTTCTCTGCCCTTGAAAGTAAACTTACATTCATTGAAACAGCATTGAAACCCACATTCAAAGAAAATGCATGTGGCCAGTACTGGATAAAGATTACCTTTGGGCTGTTTTCAAGTCATAAGCCCCTTGCACATGAAACATACATGTGTTCTTTGATGCACCTTCCTGATTCCTTGTATAATACTGCACACTTATTAGAGCACGTTTTAACTTTATTGTTTTAAAGATTTTTCCAGTAAGCAATGAAACAAAATGCATGAACCAATAATGAAAAAACTGCGCAATTCAGAAATTTCCATCATAAAAATCTACTCAAACTTCTACAGTCTACAAGTATCAGTAAATATGCACAATCTCTGCAGACGTAAAAGTCATCTAAATAATTCCACAATTAAAGAAATCTGTAACTAATGAAGAGGTTGCTGCTAGCAAATACTATATTCATTGTTTCATCTAAAAATAAAGTGCCTGTTGCCCTTGAGCAATAAATTGCCAATGTTACATTAAAATTAAGCTATTAATATTGCAATAGGGAATGGATGGCAAACTGATAAGAGTTCATATTTACTAGGTATCTCTGCCAAAGAGGACATTCTCAGGACTACAGCATCCACAGTATCAGCACTCCATCTACATACAGGGGAGTAGAACCCACAGTCTTCTACATCAAAAACAAGTATTCTACCTGTTGTGCTACTAACCATACAAACAGACAATGGCATAAGCATCACTAAACCTCTCTCCCCTGAAGAACTGTGTAGCACAAGAAATCTGGAAAAAGCCAAAATTTATTGGGGGGTGACAAAGGGCCAAAACTAGGGGCGCATTTTAAACATTACTTGCATAATCTTAAAAAAGTTGCTAGAATAAAATGCTTTGTGTTACCTTGTGTTTTCTGAAAGATAGGAAGACTGAAACCTAAATGGCTATCACTATTTAGTGAATTCATTTCTCAAAAAAACACAAATTTTAAGAGGAACAGACCAAAGAGCAAAACATTTCAAACATTGAACACAAGTGGTCGTATGGGTAGGGAATTCAGGCCCTTGCTCCTTGTACTTAAGGAGTGGAGGCATTTACACACACACACACACACACACACACACACACACACACACACACACACACACACACACACACACACACACACACACACACCTCAGCATGGCAAATAACAAAGCAAATGGGCATGATAGGAAGCTGAGCCATCAGTAGTCCCACTGTGGCCTGTGTGTACAGACTACAAGACATATTAATAGGGAAATCAGTGGTATGTGTATGTAGATCAAGACATGGCTTTGTGTATAGAGGGAGGGGAGAGAGACAAGGTATGCACAGCACTAACAGCCTTCAGCACAGTGCTGTAAGAAGGCTGGCAAATACAACATGCCCAACACAGCTGCTGTCAGTATGGGACAGGGAGAATGGTCATAGCATGACAGCAAAAAACATAGCATCATCAAATGGTGGGGGTTCTGAGATATAGGAATCGGCCATGGATAGCCATGTGCACACACCTTCCAGCAAGAACAGTTTGTACTTAATGTTGTAGTGCAGGCACAAGGTATTCTGCAAGAAGGAGTGACTATACGCTGTGAACAAACTGTAGCTGCATGTGAGGTCTTCCTTTCAGCATTTTCGGAGGTTGTCTTCTGCTTTGGATCAATTAAAAGTGATAAGCAATTGATTTTTATAACTGAAATTAATTTGCAGTAATTTGCCTAAAGGTTTGTGCATTAATCAAATAAGCCCACTGGGCACACTGCCTCTTGAAATGCTGTGCTTAATTGATTTACTCAGTTGCACAATACAAAGATGGTGGTTGACAGATGGTGGCTGACGGAATCAAACCTGTGACTTTTCACAGCTTTTACCATCGATGCTAAACTGTTCTTCTGATAAATGTGAATAAATGAGAGAAGCCTTCACCACTGAATGCAAGTTATTGTAATGCAAAGTTAAGGGGATTTGTAAAATCTCCAAGCCGTGGAGATGTCAAATGATATTCTCGTTTGACAGATTGCAGCATAAGGAAATAACAGTTTGTTCAACATAACTGAATATGTAATGTGATCAAATTAGCATCTAGTGTGACATAAATAATTTAGCCACAAAAGCCATTTTAAACTAGATATTGTACATTTTCCTATAACAGATGGACTGACAGTTATAAAACATTACTTTCCAACAAATACATACTTACTTCAAATATGTTCTAAGACTTATGATCACTTTTGCTGGAAATATATATTTAAAAAGTAATCAAACAGTAATTACTAGTAATATTAATTAAAATGACAAGTAAAAATATAGAGATCTTTGCACAACACATATATGCAAGGATATTTTGTAACCTCAGTTAATGCATAATCTTCTTTTAATCTGAACAGCATTAGTGATGATACACAAATGATATATGACTAAATTACAAGTGATTTGTTAGTGAGAGTACTTTTAGGGATCTTTTTTTACCAGAGAAGTGCCTGATCAGCCCAAACTGCACACACACACACACACACACACACACACACACACACACACACACACACACACACCGACTTAGAGCAGCATTTCTGCACTGACGGACCTGCAATTAGAGCAGCAGCATTTCCGACTGCGGTGGTGGTGCTGTAGTAGCGTTGTCACCTTACAGTAAGACGTTGCCCATTCGATTCTCAGTTAGTGTCTTCTGTGTGGCGACATGCGTGAACGGGCGTTCCTTCATTGAAGGTTGTGCGTTTGGCCCGGCAAGCCAGCACGTAAAACTCTACTGCCAATCATTAGCGGACCGGAGTTCCGCTGTGGTGACTCCTAACTGGGAAAAGCCGAAAGACACAACAACAACCAGACTTGCAGTTAGAGCAGTAGCATTTCCGTACTGACTCTTATAAACCGGACTTGTTAGAGCAGAAGCACAGCAACATTTCCATACTGACTCCTGTCTAGAAAGTAAACCGGACTTGCAAACACACGTGCGCGCACACACAAAAAAATAAATAAATAAGGCAAACACACACAGAGTCGCACACACACAAAAAAAGAAATAAACTGGACCTGCAATTAGAGCAGCAGCATTTCCGTATTGACTCCTATAAACCGAAAGCTTGCAAAATACCACAGAACAAAAAGAAATACCATTTCTGCACTGACTCCTGTAAACCAGACTTGCAAACACACTGGGGATAAAAGGACCTGCAATTAGAGCAGCAGCAATTGTTCTGTACTGACTCCTTGAATGCGGATCACACACAATATGGACTTAGCAACTGCAAAAGAAATAAACTGGACTTGAGCAGCTGCAATTGTTCGTACTGAGACTATCTTCTGAATTAAAATAAACCAGATTTTCTCTGTCTAAAGGATTACGACTGTATAGTACTGACTCCTATCTAAAAGCATCAGCAATCGTTCTATACTGACTCCTATCCAAAAGATTAGAGCTGAGTAGTACTGACTCCTATCTAAAAGATTAGAGCTGAAAATAATCCGGATTTGCAATTAGAGCAGCAGCAATAGTAACATACTGACTCCTTGAATACAGACCACACACACAGTACGGATTTCTCAACTGAAAACATTGCTCGTGTGAGCAAAAACATAATATAAACATTACTTAGAGCAGCAGCAATTGCTCCGTACTGAATATGGACAACCATACAATTTGAAAAAAAATTGCTTATACTGTATACAGGCTTGCAGTCCGCTACGGACTTACACAGAGCAGCAAAGCAATCCTCTACTACAGAGCTACAGACTTGCACAGAGCAGCAACCAGCAATTGAAATATGGATTACGGACTTGTACACACACAATATGAAAATAAACAGTCCGGTTCTTACTTAGAGATGCAGCAATCTCCTGGAAGCAACCCTTACAAATGTAGAGCAACAATCCTTATTTCCCTCCAAAACAGTTCAAATTTCCAGTCCAACAGGCAGTCTGTCACACGAAGCTGATGTCATCACGCATGCCCCTGTAAGTTGGCGATGCATAGTGTTGTCCGCCACAAATTTACAGTTGTATTAAAAAAATCGAGAATTAAAGGGGCCACTCAGAAGTTTGTGGCATCCCATTATTTTGCCCTCAAAACCGGTAAATACAGAGGAATTCAGTATGGTTGAGAGGTATGACATGGAGTGGCTGGGCAACGAGGTCTATACTGCTGTTACCCTGTCTTAGAGGGCTATTAATTACCAGACTGGTATGACTAGATATGTTTTAGCCTTTCTTTCTCAAATTTCGCAGGTGATTTTTGAACTTCCTGATTTTTTGAGGGGAAGGTTTCAGTCCTTTCCTTGTTGTGTTCTACCTCTCAAGTTGCCCACCACTCTAAGCGTAGTTATGATGCAGCTGATGCTTATTGCAGGGTTGCTACATTTGGTTTTGTTATGAGGTGTTTCTCTTGGCTTCGTCTTCAGGCTTTGCTTGATGACATTAAGGCCAAATTATTGGATGCGCCTTTGGATAATAAAAATCTTTTTGGTGCTGCTACTGAACTTTTTAAATCTTTCCAGTATAAGTGTAAAGCCTTGCAGAAGTTGAAACATATTTTTGTTACTCCTACTCCAGAGTTTCAGAAGAATTACCCTTCCAAATATGCTTTTGCTTGCAGACTGTCTTGCTCTCTGTCTAAGGGTAAAAAGGGTTCTAGACATGTACCTCCTGTTTCCCAGAAACCTTTTCAGAACAAGCCAGGTTCTATCTGACAATTTGCTTCCCTTTTCCCTAGGCTAGGTTCCATTGTCCCTTTCTTTCCCTGTCCCTTCCAAATTGGTTAAGGATCACAGTAGACTTTTGGGTTCTGTCCATTATCTGCCACATGTATTTCTTGGTTTGAAAATCTCTTCCTTCCTTTCTGGGCATCCCTCAGGCTCCTCAAGAACAGCTTATAGTCTTCCCAAAGGTGTTTCATTCTCTCTTGATCCAGTGCACCATTCAGGCTGTGCCCCCTGCCCAGGAAGGAAGGGGTCTTCATTCCAGAATGTTTCTGGTTCCCAGGAAGGACGGCATCTGGAAACCAATTCTGGAGCTTTCTCAGCTCAATACCTTTCTCAAGGTCTCCTCCTTTTGGATGTTGTCTCTTCAAACTTTATTTCCTCTTCTTCCTCCTAAGGCCTTTCTGGTTTCTCTGGATCTCAAGGAAGTCCACCTTCATATCCCTACTCATCCCCTTTTCATGGCATTTTTTTCTCTGTTTCTTCCTTGCATTTTTAGTTCTCCCTTGGCCTGTCTACTACCTCAAGGGTATTCCCCAAATCCCTTGCTCCTGTCATTGCTTTTTGCAGGATGAGAGAAGGTTCATATCTTTCCTTATCTAGATGATCTGCTCATTCATGCTTTATCCCCCGAGGCTCTGCTTCAGGATCTGCAGTTCACCGTTTCCCTGCTGCAGAGTGTGGGGTTTGCCAAAATCGGTCTTTACTCCTCAAGATCATGTTGTCCTTGGTTACAGGTTCCAACCCACCACCCCCATGCTGGCATTTCTGCCTGCTCCCAAGGCCCTTTCTCTGATTGCTTTTTTCCAGTCTCTTCTTCCTCTGGATTCAGTCATGGTCAAGTACTTTCTCAGGATCCTCGGGTTTATAGCTTCCACAATCCTCTTATAATGCCTCTGGTGGAAGAGGAAAGCAACTGGAAAGACACCAAGAGGATCAAAGGACTCAAACAGATGCCATATGCTGCCCGGTTAAAGAAACTCCAGCTCTACTCAGTGGCATACCGCCTGTTCAGAGGCGATCTGTGCCTGACGTATAAAGCCATGTCCAACCCGGAATTAATGGACATGCTGCACCTCAGAAAATCCAAATCCCATCGAGCTACGCGCTCGAGAGACTTGAACCTCAGCACTGAAACAAATAGGACATGCTGGAGGGACAGATTAACCCAGAGACTCCCTTCACTCTGGAATAAAATCCAGGTTAGGCAGAGTCCTTCTCTGATTCTCTTCAAGAGGAATCTTGATGAGTGGATGGGAGATCGTAGGTTTACCCCGGGTATCACTTCTGTGTCACTGTTAGATAGAGGCACAGTATACTAAGCTCGAAAAAGGGCATAGCAAAATAAATTTAAAATGGGTGGCGAAAGCCAAACGCATTCTGGCTAGGCTTATAAATGCCCTAGGGCAGATAGCCTAGTATGAACCTATGGTCAGGCTATATATGAGGAAGCTTCAGTGGTACCTCAAGCCAGTGTGGCTTCAATATTGTTAGACCTTGGACTTTTTAGTTCCCTTCCTTCCTTTTCTCATGCTTGAGCTTCAGTGGTGGATTCGTCAACTTTCTCTCAACATGGGGCTTTCTTTCCAGTCTCCAGTCCCAGCAAGCTTTTTACAAATGCCTCAAGCAAGGGGTGGGGAGCTTCCTTAGGCTCTCTCAAGGTTCATGGTCTCTGGTCTCTTCATCAGTGGTAGAACCACATAAACATCAAGGAGGTGAGGACTCTGCTTTTAGCTCATCAGGTTTTTTATACCCTCTCTCATACCGGACCCCTGAAAGTTTTCACAGACAATACCACAGTGATGTCGTGTGTCTGCAAGCAAGGGGGTATAAAGTCCTAACTCCTTTGCAGGCTAACTGTTCAGGTCTAGGATTTATTTGCCCAGTATCAAGTGACACTTCAGGCTGTCTGCATTCTCCTCAGAGCACAGTATACTGGCAGACTCTGAGCAGTTCCAGCACATAAGTTCACAAATGGATGATTCACATTGATGTGTTCCTGGACATTGTCCATTGGTGGGGACCTCCTTTGGAAGATCTTTAGCTCCCTTCTGAACAGACAGTGTCCTCTCTTCTGTTCCAGAGTCCTATGTCCTCTGACTTAAGTGGATGCCCTGTCTTTTGTTTGAAAGGGGGTGTTTCTGTATGCCTTCTCTGCCCTTCCCCTGCCATCAAGAGTATTGCACAAGATCAGGCAGGACTCTCCCAAAATCTTGTTGGTGATGCCGTTTTGGCCCAGACAGCATTAGTTCCCCCTTCCTCATCACTTGGACTGTGGCAGTCACCAGAAGATACCTTGCTGGATGGACCTTTTCACACAAGACAAGGTGTCTCTTATCTATCCTCACTTGTTCAGTCTTCATCTAACATTGTGGGTGATAGGGTTTTGATCCCTTTTAGGCACTTTTTTTCTGAGAAGGTGCTTTGGGTCCTGCAGGAGGATAGGAAGCTCCCCACCAGGAAATTGTATTTGTCCAAATGGAAGAGATTTTCTGTCTGTTGCCTCTTTTGTCATCAGGATCATCTGTCTGCAGAGGTTCCTATAGCCCTTTCTTATTTGTGTGATCTTAATTCTGGGTTGGTATATTCTTCACTTAAAGCTTACCTATCAGCAGTTTCAATTTGTCAGCCCTTTACTCCTCCTCCTCTGGCGTCTTGATTTGAGTTCAAACAGTTTTATAAAGGTGCCTTTCATACTAGGCTTCCCAGGAGGCCTGTTTTGCCTTCCTGGGACTTCAGTTTTGTTCCTGAAAAATTGACTTGGGCTCCTTTTGTGCCTGCTGTTTCAGCTTCCCTACATTGTACTTGGAAGACTGTTCTTCTTTTGGCTCTTACTTCTGCCAAGAGGGTTTCTGAACTTCAGGCTGTCATGGCTGCCACTCATTTCTTAGTTTCCATGGAAGCAGAGTGTCTCTTCATACAAATCTTTCCTTCTATTATGTCCAAGGTGGTCAGTGAGAGTTGTCTCTTAATCAGTGTGTTCATTTACTTTCCTTTTCTCCTTCTTTGTAGTCTGCCAGCGAGAAGGTTCCCTCACATATTGGACTTGCATAGACAGCACAGCTATTGTTTAGATCAAACTAAAGTTATTCGTAAATCTGAGCAGCTCTTTGTTTATTTTTGTCCCAGGTCTTTGGATTTAGGTGTTTCTAAGCAGACCATCTCTTCCTGGATTTCTAAGGCCATTTCTTTTTGTTATTCCTTTCATGTCAAATATCTTTCCTCTTCAGTAAAGGCTCACTATACTAGAGCTATAGCTTCATGTGGCGTTTTTTTACAAAGGGCTTGATATCAGTTCCATCCTTAATGCTTTGTAAAGGTATGGATGTTATTTCCAGGGCTAGAGCTAGCTTTGCCAAGGCTATCCTGCATGGATTTCTCTTGAGCTTTTCTACTCTCCCTTATGTAAAGAATACTGCAACAGTGATATGGAAGGACATAGTATAGTTGTGTAAAATCTTGCCATAACAGTAGATGTCCTTCTCTTCACTGTTGCAGTATTCATCGCCTCTGCTTAACCTGTTATCCTTGCCCTCCTGGCCAAGGGAGTCTTCCCTCTTTTCTCCTTCTGGATTTACATGTTCCTCGTGGTCCCTAGGGCACAGTCTGTTCCCCCTAGGTCTTTGTGGTTCTGAAGTGTGTGCATACATGCATATGCCCTACGCCTTGCACAGGGAGCATACGTGTGACTGTATGTACAGCGTCCTTATAAATACTAAAGGCTTTGGTATACTGGCCTGACATTTGACTATCCTTGGCAAGAGATCCCTTACATAAGGAATGCTGCAACAGTGAAGACAATGGTAAGATTTTGCACAACTGTACTTTGTGGTATAAGGACATGACTACCTGCATAATGTGGACAATCCTGGGGCTTGGTGGGCACTTGACTTCTCCTTGTGCAGCCTGGTTGAATGTTGCATTGCTGTGACTCTCTATGGAGTCACCTCTAATTAGGATATTGGACTGTGTGAAGGTTTGCCTTATGGAGTTGTTACTCTTAGATGTATGTTTCATGGAGGATGCTGCCTGTATTGTGTGTTTGTGAGGTTGCTGAGGGTATTTTTCTTATGTTACTTGCAGGAGGTTTTTGTGGTTTGGTTAGATTATTTGTGGTTTGGTTAGATTACTTTTAAGAGCCACAGCACAGGAAGAGCTATGTGCTTGGTCTGAGCTGTATGTGCTTTGTTTAGTGTAGTGTTGTGTGGTACTGGCAACCTGCTTATTTGTTGTGGATTCATGTTAAAGTTTTGCCTCCAGAAACATTATTTAGCTACATCTCTCACACATTGTCCACTGATTTAAGTAGTGTGTGATTGTCAGCAAACATGGGACACTTAACTACATTGTCTTAGGATATCCATTTTAACCAGGCGCTACAGAGATAGATGGAAAGTATACATTCATCTATGGTTCCAGGTGTTTACTAATGTGGGCTGCAGAGGGAGTTGTACCAATGTGGTTTGGAGTTGATTTACTGGAGGTGGTTTCTTCCTAAAACAAAGTCTATACATGAAGAGCAATGTGCCACCTAGTGCAAAAATGTCTGCCTAAAGCAGAAATATGCCACCTAGTACAAATCAGAGCCTCTTTGAAAAACTATTTGGGGAGTAGGTGATATAGAGAAAGTTAAAGCTGTAAATGCCTGCTTCTCTACAGTGTTGTATGCTGCGTTGATGCATGATGGGCAGTGTTTCGCTAAGTCACCTTATTTATAATGCACAAAATGAGCAACAAAAAACTCAATAGAACACTAACCATTAACAAGACACTTGAATGTAGCCTCATTATAATGTCCAAAACTTCACTGGCTTTCTTTCATCTTTCTTCTTTCAAAACTTCTGTCAACTATTCCTTCAGGGAGGAGCCCGCTTCTCTGTCTGCTGCTGCTTTCAGGCACCCTCATTTTATACACAGTTAAGTGGCATTTAACCTGTTGTTAGTTGTCTAACTAGTTCAAAGTATTGTCTAGCTACCTAAGCATGAGACTGTTCCCAATATTAAAATGTGCATTTAAAAGCATATCCACATTTTGTATCGGGTATTTCAAGACAAAAATATTTTCCGCAACTTTTCAAAGGCAAACACACATTTTGCATCACCAACATGCTCCACCTACCCCAGCAAAAAAACAGGGTTTGAACTCATCATAATGGGTTAGTTAACCTTAGACAACACATCAGCACGTGTGATGGTATTATATGCATTGCACTGCAATTGGGTGTGTCTATTATGTCTTCTTTCAGTAGCTTCTGTACAGCACTTTTGTTTGTGCTAGTATCCTGTTAAGAGTTTGACACACCCATCTCCTCTGAGCCAGTCTTAAACATGATGTTGAACCTGATCAGTGCTGCAAGGGAGTTCTGCAAACAAGCACTGGGATGCAGAAAACATTAGCTTCATGCAGGGTATCTGCATTGTGTTAAGCCTTTCCAATTCTAAGATTGCTGTGCAATTGAGGTTTTCCACTCATGAAAGACACTGCACAGAGAGCGGACTCTTGAGCAAAGCCGCATATAAATGCTTCAGTCTTGAGAAATGGATAATGCTCATTAGCAATGTGCTTTCCCCAGAACTGTGTGTGTCCATCCCAAATTAATTGGCTGAGCAATTCAAAGAACTGTTTGACCAAGTAAAATTTTATTCTGTGAGGAAAAAGTGAACGCTATTAGAAGACGGCAGTCTCCTATTCACTCCTGTGGCAGTACTTGCAGTGCAGGTAAGTACAGCAAAGCTGTGGCAATGTGTCAGTATGTGTATGTGTGGGGCCATGTGAGAATGTTTGTAGGGGTATGAATGAGGCTGAATGTTTATGCATTTGTCTGCAATACGGAAGTGAAGTAGGGTATCTCAAGTGTGTGTGTGTGTGTGTGTGTGTGTGTGTGTGTGTGTGTGTGTCTGCATGTGGGTACATGTATGTGCCCGTACACCTAGGTGGCTGCAGAATAGTGAATAGATTGGGCATGCTGAAACTGGATTTGTTTGCATCCCAGTGTTTGTGTTGGAGCATGCATGCAGGTGTGTGAGTTTGAGTGTGATTAAGTATGGGGGGTATTTATGGATGAGCTTGTGTGTGGGCTGGGAGGGTGGTGACTTTGCAAACAGTGCATGGATTGCTAGGGAGAGCACTAGTGCATTAGGTGAGACGGTGCAATTTTTAGTGCAGAGATAATGGTAATGAGCTGCTAATGAGATCTTTCTCATTTTGACTCTAAAATGTCTCTGAATTACAGTTTCTCTCCATTTTGTTAGTAGCCCGACTTGTGATGGGCAATTAGCATGGGCAGAGAAAAAAGTTCTAAATCCTAGAGACTGTCCTGTCCCCTAACATAAGCTTCCCTTTTTCTTGTTTTCTGTACGTTGGGTGTCATTCCTCTCAGCATATTTTTTAACTTACTTATGCCACTTTTATATGGGACTTTCCCAAGTGTCTCTGCCAGTATCATCTGGTATCCAGAGGTAGTTTTTTTTACCAACATCACGACTTATTACATTACTAATTCAGCAAATCTGTTCTCATATGGAACAATGTGTAAACTTTAAGCTGCACACTATTATGAACACTTGATTGTATGCACATTTTCTGGATCACTTTGTTTTCAGAGAGCTTTATTTACAGGCTTCTGTTGTACTTGCACACTGTCTGTGGCTTCTTTAAATTTCATGTTAACCTGTTCTTGCACTATTACAGGTACATTGTAGATGTCTGTATTTGTTGCACCCCATTCTTGTCACTTCAGTTAAAAATTTCAGGTTTTTCTCCACTGTGTAATAGAGTTACTATTCAATTTGGATTCCTCTGTCTTCTGGTCCTTTGGTTTTTCATTCTGATCCTAATTTGTTACACTGAAGGATATTTCTTCCTACCTATATAAGCAATCTGCCTTTTCTATGCTTTGGCTAACATGTAGGCCTATGCAAGTACTTGCTGTGATTTATTACTGTGGGCATACTTTGCTGTGGGTGTTACCTCTCCTCTCTGCATTTTCAAAGTTTAACCAGTTTACCTGAAGGTCGGTCAATTTTGTCATTTCTTCGTGGTCAGCCTGTCATGAAATAGAGGGCACTGCTTCCTTTCACACCAACACAAGCCCTGGGGTTTTAGTTCCCAACTCCTCTTTTTGATGAGGCAACCTAGTTGCTATCTTTGTTTTATTTAATGTTTCCTGTTCCCTTTATTTATGAATCTAGTTTGTAGAACTGTCTTCTCTTTGCTTAGAGTGCATTTATTTTTGGCTTTTGTTTTCTTTCTCATAAATATATATATATATATATATATATATATATATATATATATATATATATATATATATAAAATGTATGTATATAGTTTACTATTGGCATTTTGAATCCGCTTCATTCGACCATTTAAAATGTCAACTCTAAATGTGGAATTTGGAATACCGAAAAGTAAATCAAAGCAAAAATTAATACAGGGACAAACATGGTTCGATGTATTCGACATAGCAGGAGGTGAAGTCACTCACCTCCTGCTATGCACATTAACTTATCGTTAAACTGTATAGTCAACAGTATGTTAATTCTACTGTTTTGCAGTGGGGGCTATGTCACCCCCTTGCACCCCCATGTGGGGAGGTGCCCCCACACCCTCTACACATTAAATATACCAACTCTGAGATCGCACTTCAGTGAGGAGATTGGTTAATTCCCTGTTCCTCATTGAAGCGTGATCCCCCCTGTACAGTGTCGAAGCCAAATGCTTGAATTACACTACCCATTCTCTGTAGTGTAGTCAATCGATTTGGATTTGACATTCTGCCAACTTGAAAACTGCCAGTCAGCCATATGCTGGTTGCCTGATGCCAAAGATACCACCCTCCCATTTTCATTTCATTCCCTGTGTTGACCTTTCACATCAAGAGGAATATTGGACCAGAAGTTGCCAGTTTTACATGTTTTTTGACTTAAAAGTATAAAAATAATTTCAGAACTCTGCATTCTTCCTTCTGCCTTTGTGACATTACTCGCTACAAGCTTCTGAATACACTTCCATCTTAAACTGATCCATATCTCATAGTTGCCCATCAGTTTAGTCTCAGTTATTACAGTGAATTGTCTTACAGTTTGGGGTTTCTTTCTCTGAGTTTGAATGTACACCACTTTCACTCACTCACTTTTTTTTCTTTATGTTCCCCTAAAAAGTATACCTCAGAGAAGGGGTGGATAGACAGTTCCTCTTTTGGAATTTACCTCCTCGACCAGGCTTTTGAAGAGGTCCAGAGGATAGCCCCTTTCTAAGAACAGATTTTCCAAAAACCTGACCTCTGCCATGTAGTCGTAGTGGACTGTCTATCCGCCCCTTCTGGGTAAGGGAACGGGCATACCAGCCAGCTCCGTTCCCGTTATCTACAATGAATTTAAGAACAGTTTTATCTACACCTACTCTTTGCACTCAAGGGAAATGGAGGAATCTGTAAGAAAGTACTGGCCTGTACTTGCCCTCTTTGAAGTATTGCCTGACCAACCTTCATTTGTAAGGAGAAGGGGTACCACTCTCAAGGAAATGTTTGAGAAAAAGCAGAACATTACAAGGAAAACTAACCCAGCAAGAAAGGGAACATTTAAATATGGGGCATGTAGCCAATGCCATGCCATCTTGGAAGAAAAAAGTATCACCATTCCATCCAGAAGGTTTAAAATCTACCCCACAGGCCATTTCACATGTGGTAGCAAGGGGGTGGTCTATTTAGGCTTCTGCACCACATGCAGCAGTTTCTATGTAGGCAAAACGGAAAGGGAATTCCGTGGCGGATATACGAACATTTTTATGATATAAACAAAAAGAAGGAAACCAACGCTTTTTATAAGCACTCCCTGACCTGTCCAAACATGAAACTGAAATTTATGGTACTGGAGCAAGTTAAGCCTGATGCCAGGGGGGGTGATTGGGAATCAACTTTAGAATATCGAGAACTCCTCTGGCAATTAAAGTTAGATGCTGGGAGACCCCCTGGGCTTAACAGTTTGATCAGTATCAAGCCGCTATTGAAACTAAGAAGGGCAAGACTTTACTTTGACATTCCCCACACAATTACTTATGGCAAGTACTCATACACATGGGCATGATTTTCACTTAATGCTACACTATACAAAGTCTATGTTAAGGAAAGACCTATTGTACAGCATAGTTTAACTTGGTTAAGATATAGTGTTCTTTTTCCAGCAGGGTTGTCAACAAGACCAAGAAAAGGAAAATATTGTCATACTCATACTAGGCATTAGCCTTATATTATACTTACACGAACAACAGTTGGTACGTCAAGTCACTCCATCTTATTCCAATTTTCAAAAGAAGTGCAACTTTTTGCACAAAGCAAGTTTTATTACAAAGTTAAACACTATGGAAACAGTGCACAATGTTTTGTTTATTTTTAAGCTATTAGCATTTTTAGTAGTGACAGATGCATTAATGCTTTATTTTAAGCAATCTATTATATTTTTTTATATATTTTGTTTTAAAGGAATTTTTAAGCATGTGGAATAGTGCATAGTCTCTTTAAAATGTTAATTGGTAGTGCTGTCTAATTAACCTAGGATTTTCAAGGTATATAAGACACCTGATTCAACAGCATGGTGTCACTTGATAAAGCTCAGAATTTCTCTGAGCGAAAGCGCTTGTGTGTTATTATTCTGTGGTTCTGAATAAAGGAATTATTTGAATTCGTTTGGTGCCTACCTGGATTTACTGAATCTGCCTTGGTGATCTTACAACAAGCTGTTCCATTTCCTGGCTGTGTGTGCATTTACTTCCTGGTTTGGTTCTCTGCTGTTTGTTTGACTTCTTTGCTGCTTTTTTCACCATGGCTACTGGATTGGACACTTTTAATGCTGCGGAAACACCGGAGGTGTTGCAAGGAGCTGACAATGAAGCTCCTGTTACACGCACGGAATTTAATGAAGTTTTACACGCTTTAAAAGAGCTTACTTCTTTGCTAAAATCTAATGGTACAGTTTTGCCAGCATTTGCTTGTAATCAACAGCATGCAGCCGGTGCTAGAGGCAAGGCATCCTCTGGGCGTGCAACAGAACTTTTCAAAGGTTTACCTACCTTTGATGCAACAGGAACACGTGGGGGACGAGGAAACAATGAAGTTAACCATGAACAACTTGAATTAATCGAGGAGAATGAGAATACAAGGAACAACAGAACTGGGAACAGACCCAGTGACTTCAATTTTTCTAGATGGGCTGGACAACAGTTTGGCTTTTCTAAAGGTGCTGTAAACAATCACAATTTTTCCAAATTTGAACAAGACTTTGATGAATTTAAAGACAAGCTATACTTGCTCAAATCTAACCAGCTTGAGATTGATTACCTTAGAGAATGTTCTAGGGTTAAACGTATTCCTAAAGGTTTAAGGTTTTACAAATTTCCCAATAATGTGCAAGCAGGTACTCCTTACTATGAAAAGTTATGTGATATTTTTGATAGAGCAGGTGTGGAAATGTTGAACCTAATGATTTCTGAATATGAATGTAAAGCTTGTTCATTATTAGAGGATTTGGAAATATTGAATACTAAAATAACAACTGATGCAGACTTTCTGCTTTTTAAAAGTGACTATGATCTAATGTTTAAGTTGATATGTTTTGTGACAAGGTTTTAAATAGAAAATTGAGAAAGCTGGAAAGAGACTTGGCAGAATACAGGGAAGGGGTGGCTTACCCTGCCTCTAACCGTTATACCAAAGGAGTGTCTAACAAAGTACCTTCTGTAGTACATGCCCAAGAGGAAAATGTTCACGAAGAGGTGGAAGAGCCACCTCGAAGAAGTGAAAGGCTAGCTGAAAAGGGTAGGAAGGGTGTCAACCAGGATTTTCAGCAGAACCCTGGGAGGCCCGGGGTTTGGGGACACAAACAGGCACCCAGGGCATGGACCCGCAGGTAGTGAATGAGGAAAGTTTTTTTGAAGTAACACTAAACACTTCAAACACAGAATTTGCTGTGGACCACATTAACAGTATTAAAGGCAATGGTATAGGGGGCCTTAATGACATGTGTACTATTTTAAGAAAGGATAACTTTGCCATTTATAATTACACGGACTTAGAACTGGATGACTGGGTGTTTGACGTGTTCATGCGTGGCTTGCAATTTGTGCCTTCCAGACCTATGAATCTTTCACAGTCCCTGGTTGAGTTAAAACTCTTTACCAGGGGTTTGAATTTAACACACTATTTTAAGGGGCAGCAATTTATGGAGACAGGTCCAAGGCGCAGAAGTGTATTTAACCCCCCACTACACCCACTCATATCTTTTTTTGAGAATTTGGTGGAAAAGGATTTTAGGAAAATATCTATGGACAGAAAGACTTCATTAGCTGGCAACTTCTCTAAAGAAGGGTTCAACTTTATTAAACAGTTAAAGGACGAAAATGTAAGGATAATGAAGCCGGACAAAGGCGGAGGGGTAGTGTTGATGTTTGCTGCAGACTATGAGGCTTACATTCATAACATGCTTCAAAATGATGGGCAGTATTCAACAGTCTCACGAAATGAAGTCAATATTGCTCTAGTGCAAATCAATTACCATTTCTACGATTTATTGCTGCAAAATTCCATCAATGAGAAGCTCTACAATTATTTACATGTAGAAAAACCAAGGACACCGGTTTTGTTTGGCATCCCTAAAATTCAAAAGGGAACTAACCCACCAGCATTCAGGCCAATAGTGGCAGGGGCAGGAGGAATCACGGAACCCATCAGTAAATTTATTGATTGTTTGACTAAGAGATTCACCCCCCTGCTTACGCATGTATGCAAGGACTCCTGGCACTTTCTGTGTGATTTTCCTACTACCAAGTTTTCTCCTGACCTGTTGCTGGTGACCATTGACATCAAGGATCTCTTTTCTAGCATTCCACATGATGAGGGTCTGGACTGGTTTGGTGAGTTTCTCACCAATGAAACCGATTTGAACAACAGACTAAGCAACTTGGTCATTGAATTCATGGAAATCGTATTACGTAACAACTTCATCTTTTTCAATGGAGAACTCTTCAAGCAAAGTAAAGGAGTAGCAATGGGGGCATCCTGTGCCACCTTTTACGCCAATGTGGTGCTTCACGTATGGGAGCACAAGTTTGTATTGATCCCCCCTCGGGAGCAACATCTACTACTCTACAGATGTTACCTTGACGACATCTGCATCTTGTGGCAAGGGTCTGAGGATGAGCTTTTGAGATTTTTTGCTCACATCAATGCAAGTACCAATTTTCTGCCGTTCACTCACTCCATCGATCCAGACCAATTGCATTATTTGGATGTCACCATATACAAAAATTACTTGGAGAACAGTTTTCAATCTAAGCTGTATCGAAAACCTACTTTTTCAAACTCTGTTCTGCACTTTGAGAGTGCACATCCTTTTTTCCAGAAAAAAGGCATTGTCAAAGGACAACTCATCAGGGCAAGCAGGATTTGCAGTGGACATGACGACTACATGGCAGAGGTCAGGTTTTGGAAAGTCTGTTCTTAGAAAGGGCTATCCTCTGGACCTCTTCAAAAGCCTGGTCGAGGAGGTAAATTCCAAAAGAGGAACTGTCTATCCACCCTTCTGGGTAAGGGAACGGGCATACCAGCCAGCTCCGTTCCGTTATCAACAATGAATTTAAGAACAGTTTTATCTACACCTACTCTTTGCACTCAAGGGAAATGGAGGAATCTGTAAAAGTACTGGCCTGTACTTGCCCTCTTTGAAGAGTTTAAGGGCTATTGCCTGACCAACCTTCATTTGTAAGGAGAAGGGGTACCAATCTCAAGGAAATGTTTGAGAAAAAGCAGAACATTACAAGGAAAACTAACCCAGCAAGAAAGGGAACATTTAAATGTGGGGCATGTAGCCAATGCCATGCCATCTTGGAAGAAAAAGTATCACCATTCCATCCAGAAGGTTTAAAATCTACCCGCAGGCCATTTCACATGTGGTAGCAAGGGGTGGTCTATTTAGGCTTCTGCACCACATGCAGCAGTTTCTATGTAGGCAAACGGAAAGGGAATTCCGTGCGGATATCTGAACATTTTATGATATAAACAAAAAGAAGGAAACCAACGCTTTTTATAAGCACTCCCTGACCTGTCCAAACATGAAACTGAAATTTATGGTACTGGAGCAAGTTAAGCCTGATGCCAGGGGGGGTGATTGGGAATCAACTTTAGAATATCGAGAACTCCTCTGGCAATTAAAGTTAGATGCTGGGAGACCCCCTGGGCTTAACAGTTTGATCAGTATCAAGCCGCTATTGAAACTAAGAAGGGCAAGACTTTACTTTGACATTCCCCACACAATTACTTATGGCAAGTACTCATACACATGGGCATGATTTTCACTTAATGCTACACTATACAAAGTCTATGTTAAGGAAAGACCTATTGTACAGCATAGTTTAACTTGGTTAAGATATAGTGTTCTTTTTCCAGCAGGGCTGTCAACAAGACCAAGAAAAGGAAAATATTGTCATACCCATACTAGGCATTAGCCTTATATTATGCTTACACGAACAACAGCTGGTACGTCAAGTCACTCCATCTTATTCCAATTTTCAAAAGAAGTGCAACTTTTTGCACAAAGCAAGTTTTATTACAAAGTTAAACACTATGGAAACAGTGCACAATGTTTTGTTTATTTTTAAGCTATTAGCATTTTTAGTAGTGACAGATGCATTAATGCATTATTTTAAGCAATCTATTATATTTTTTTATATATTTTGTTTTAAATGAATTTTTAAGCATGTGGAATAGTGCATAGTCTCTTTAAAATGTTAATTGGTAGTGCTTTCTAATTAACCTAGGATTTTCAAGGTATATAAGACACCTGATTCAACAGCATGGTGTCACTTGATAAAGCTCAGAATTTCTCTGAGCGAAAGCGCTTGTGTGTTATTATTCTGTGGTTCTGAATAAAGGAATTATTTGAATTCGTTTGGTGCCTACCTGGATTTACTGAATCTGCCTTGGTAATATTCCATATAAGTTAAGTGCTTTCACTCACACAACTGTGAGCTTCATCAGAACAACCATAAAAAGTAAATGCAGTTTAAATACTCCGTTTGGCACCAAATCTATATGCATTTAAAGTGACAAAGCGCACAAAAGATTCTGTACTTGAAATACCTTGTGCATTACACCTAATGTCACCTGAACCATATTTTCACTGCCAAACGTCCTGTTAATTTTTTTTTTTTTTTTTTTTTTTTTAACCTTACATTATCTGCTTTTACTGTATTTGTGTTTTTTCCTACTTTATTTTGCTTTTGCGTCATCTTAAAAGTACTCAATTGTATTTATTACTGCTTGGTGTAACTCATTCTAAGCCTTTTAGTTTAAGCACCTGGGCTTCAGACCAGTTTTACATTAGGAAGGTTTGTGGTCTGCACTGTAGTGGCAGAACAGGTAGCTTACATCCTTCTAAGTTGGGAACTGCTGATTGAGGGCTCAGTGTCTGTTATTCTAAAAGTGTATTAATTCTGGTTTAAGCACTTGGGCTTGAGGCCAGTTATTTTACATTAAGAGGGTTCGTGTTCTGCACTCTTGTGGGAGGAGAGGCTGGACTCTGTCTTTCTGAGCTGGGAATTTCTGGTTAAAGCTTATAGTGCCTGCATATTTGAACTGCTTCTTACTGAAATTGGTACACCTCGTTTGCTGTAGCATAGACTAGATCCAGGCCTGCTGAATCTAGCTTTGTTTGTATAAATTGAGCACTAATCCAGGCATTCTTTAAAGTATTCAGTTGTATTTATTACTGCTGGTAGTAACTTGATTAAATTGTAGCTATCATTTCTAAGTCTTTTGGATTAAGCACTTGGGCTTCAGACCAGTTGTTTTACATTAGGAAGGTTTGTGGCCTGCACTGTGGTGGCAGGACAGGTAGCTTACATCCTTCTAAGTTGGGAACTGCTGATTGAGAGCTCAGTGTCTGTTATTCTAAAAGTGTATTAGTTCTGGTTTAAGCACTTGGGCTTCAGGCCAGTTATTTTACGTTAAGAAGGATTGCGGTCTGCACTCTTGTGGGAGGAGAGGCTGGACTCTGCCCTTCTGAGCAGGGAATTTCTGGTTAAAGGCTTATAGTGCCTGCATATTCTAACTGTTTCTTACTGAAATTGGTATACCTTGTTTGCTGTAGCATATACTAGATCCAGGCCTGCTGAATCTAGCTTTATTTGTATGCTTGTTGTTTGTTTATTTCCCTGAAACGCTAATTCCACCTAAAACGCGGCCTTTTAGCACTTCTGTGGATCCCTAGTGATATCTGCATTGCTTACTGTACTTATTCCCTTGTTTCACTTGAAAGAAAGTTACTGTTTGTCATTTTTGCATTTAAGTTACCTGTAACACATTGCATTTAAGTTACCTGGCACTTGCTCACTAAAGCAATTATATAAGTCAGCTCTAAAAAATTAAAAGCACTACACCCTCACAAACTCTCCTTGAGTACCTTGTTCCCCATTGGCCCTTTTTTCAATTATAAAGGAATTCCCAATACTATTCTAGCATGTCCAAAGGTCAGTTGCCAATCTCCTCTCCGGTCCAGCTGGAGAATCTGGGAATCTTGAGGCAATGTTGCAACTGCCTCATGTACACAGACAACCCTCTCCTCCTCCCAACAAATTCCAACACGTGAGAGATGCAACCATATAGCCAAACTGGAGGCTAAGCTCTCTCAACTCAGTACTGGCGTAACCAGTCAGGAGGAGAAGGAAACCACACTCACTACAATTCTAGTCTCACATAGACCTACCACGACAACAAACCAAAGACATAAACACACAAAAACATACTCGGAGGCTCTAAATAAAAATCTGCCTAAGCAGCAGAGACCTCCAAAGCAGACACCCAAGCAACCGCTACCCCAAAACAAAACATGTGCAACACATAGCTCACAAAGCCAGTGTGCCGAACAGTCACAGCCCTTAAGGCTAAACAACACACCTGATACACTTGTAATAGGTGACTCTATCGTCAGGCACACTGACGTCCCGCTCACCAGGCTGAACAAGGAGAAAGTCACGGTGAGCTGCCTGTCGGGCTAGGATCCGCCACATAACACAAGCACTCAGGTCACTCCAAGGCAAGTACAAATATGACTCAGTCATTGTCCATGCTGGTGTGAATGACCTGAGACGTACCTCCCTGGACTACATGAAAAGAGACATAGAGGAGCTCTCTGAGCATGTAGCCCAGGCCGGTATGACCCTGACCTTGAGTAGCATCTTACCCTCACCAAGAATGATGCCACAATATGAAGACAAGATGATCAATTTCAACAATTGGCTTAAGTGTTGGTGTCATTCAAAGGGGATCAATGCATGTCAGCCTGGGATGACATGCTCGACAAGCCACGATGCTTCGCTAGGGACGGCTTGCACCTGTCACCCTGGGCTTTCGGATATTGGCAAAGGCTCTTGCTACCCCATAGTGCCTTTTTAGGCAAGGCTCAAAAGACAAACCCACCTCCATAGGTATCACAAGGGATAAGAAACTAAGAGTAATGCTACTCAACGCCAGAAGTCTAAACCTCAAGATGCACGCACGAAACTCTCCTTAGCATGGAGAACATTGATATCTGTGCAGTAACAGAAACCTGGTTCAAGGCTCCCAAGAGCACCCCAGCACTACCAGGTTATACCTCATACCATGCTTTTCGCCCCAAAACTTGGACCAAACCACAAAAGGAGGGAGTATCAATATTCGTCAAAGATACCCACACCTCCAGGTTGGTGGCACAGCACGAAGCATCAGAGACTATCCATGTGCAACTAACTGTGGGTAAAACTGCCTTCCAGTTTATAGCCTGCTACAGACCACCCTCCCAAACACAAGAACCCCACTTGGCCTTCCTGAGAATACTGGAAAATATGAAGGTCTCTCCAAACACCATTATATTGGGTGACTTCAACTACCCAAACATAGCATGGGAGCATTACTCTAGCTCCAACACCCTAGCCCAAAGGTTCCTAGAATTTATAAACTCAAATGCTATGGAACAACTTGTTACCACTCCCACAAGAGGGGAAAACATACTGGACCTCATCATCACCAACATGGGGACACTATGCTCCAGACCAGAAGTGTGTCCCTCACTGGTAAGATCAGACCATAAACTAATCTCACTGGATATTCACATCCCGACCCCACACCCTGCCCAGAAAACCACAGTGAAAAACTTCTCTAAAGCAAATTTCACACGCCTCAAAACCGAGATGAAATCCTTCAAAGCCCCCGGGCCTGTGGAAAATACGGCCCAGACCGCAGAATCCTTTATAGACGCATTCTATGAACACCTTCAGGAATGCATGGATCATGCAATCCCAAATAAAACCAAGACCCAGTCCTCCAAAGGCAGACGTCCTGTCTGGTGGACCCCAGCCATAAACAAACTATACAATAGAAGGAGGAAGCTACTGCATGATAGAGCAAAATCCCAAAAAGGGAAGGCATCTCTGATCAGTATTAGCAAAAAACTACGGGCACTCATAAAATCGTCTAAGGCCAGCTTCGAGAGAAAAATTGCACAGGACACTAAGGATAATCACAAGGCTTTCTTTAGTTATGTTAGGAACCTGGGTGGGAATTCCCAGATATGCTCAGAATTAGTTCAAAATGACAAAAAATACACAGAGCCCACAGACATTGCCAACATCCTAGCTGACAGGTTCAGTGCAAACTTTTCCCCCCTCTCCCCACCAAAAGGGCAAATGTCTATTCCAACAGAGTGCTGCACCCCTGACATCTCAGATGCTCAGGTAAGAGCCGCCCTCTCCAAAGCAAAAAACACAGCATCAATGGGACCAGATGGTGTCTCAGGCTGCGTCCTACATGAACTCCAAGAAGAGCTAAACCCAAACATAAAACTACTGTTCAATCTTAGCCAGGCTATGTACCCAAAGAGTGGCGTACAGCAACAGTGGACCCTCTCCACAAAGGTGGTGCCTCAACGGATCCTGGAAACTATTGCCCCATAAGCCTGACTATCTTGCTCTGCAAAGCTATGGAAAGGATCATCATGGACCTCATAAATAAAGATATTGGGGACCTACAGACACTGGATCCTACCCAGTTTTAATTTGTTAAGGGCAGATCCTGCCTCTTAAACCTGGTCGATTTCTTTGAAACAGTCACCAAGGCCATTAACGAGGGGAAGGTGGTCCACACAGCCTACCTGGACCTCGCAAAAGCCTTCGATACAATACCCCACTCGGGCATTATAGATAAGCTCACCAGCTTAAATATAAACCCCTATGTCACTAGATGGGTTTCAAACTGGCTCAAGGATAGAACCCACATGGTTAGAATTGCTGGAGCCATGTCGGACTCCAAACCAGTTACAAGTGGTGTCCCACAAGGCTCAGTCCTGGGACCTCTCTTGTTCGGTATATATTTCTCAGTGGTACAGGCCAACACGGAAGGACTGTGGCTGACCAAGTTCGCAGATGACTGCAAACTGGGCGCCATAATCAACTCTCCAGCCGACACAAGCATCCTCCAAAAGGGCCTCATAGAAACAGACAACTGGTGCCAGAGTCATGGCCCCAAGCTAAACGCCAAAAAGTGTATATTCATCCCCTTTGGCAAAAACAAAGTGCCCACAAATTACCAGATAGGTGGTAATGCATTAAGTACAGAAGAAGTCATTAGGGACCTGGGGACCCAAGTTGATAGCAATCTCTCATTTGACAACCACGTGGCCAAAGTGGTTAGAAAAACATTTTATATAGCCCACCTAATCATGAAGGGATTCACATCTAGATCAGGGGAGGTCATCTTACCTCTTTACTCATCCCTCATCAGGCCCATAATTGAGTACAATGCCCCTTTTGGGATGTACCTTACCAGACACCTGCAGCAACTGGAAAGACCCCAAAAGTACCTCACCAAGAGGATCAAAGGGCTCAAACAGATGCCATATGCTGCCCGGTTAAAGAAACTCCAGCTCTACTCAGTGGCATACCGCCTGCTCAGAGGCGATCTGTACCTGATGTATAAAGCCATGTCCAACCCATTAATGGACATGCTGCACCTCAGAAAATCCAAATCCCATCGAGCTACGCGCTCGAGAGACTTGAACCACAGCACTGAAATAAATAGGACATGCTGGAGGGACAGATTCATAACCCAGAGGCTCCCTTCACTCTGGAATAAAATCCCAGTCCAGGTTAGGCAGAGTCCCACATTGACTCTCTTCAAGAGGAATCTTGATGAGTGGATGGGAGATCGTTGGTTCACCCCGGCTATTACTTCTGTGTAACTGTTAGACAGAGGCACAATATACTAACCTCAAAAAAAAGGCATAGCAAAATTAATTTAAAATGGGTGGCGAAAGCAAACACACTCTGGCTAGGCTTATAAATGCCCTAGGGCAGATAGCCTAGTATGAACCTATGAGCCTATAAAAATCTCAAAGCATAAAAAAATGAATAAAAATAGAGAGAAGATGTGCGCCACCCTTTAAAGATGTGACAACCATCACTATATTCAAATGCATAATTTACAACCGTGTTCTAATTATTCTCTTTAAAAAAAACAATGCAATACATAATTCCCTATAAATATACATATTTAAAGTTAAAATTACTACGACCATCAAACATACATAATGATATATGGGAATGTACGTATGTTATGTATGAAAATTGGTTAAGCAAAAGCATCAGCTTAACCTTATCTAAATTCAAAAATATGTATATTATTGAATTTATTTAATAGATAATAATGGTTTGATGGTTAGGTAATCGTTAAACCCCGGAGGAGTCGAGGCATCAGTGAATAGCTGCCACCACAATTCCTTATAAGCCAAAATAGCCTTAATGTTGCCACCTCTAGGGTCAAGGGCAACATTTTCCAAAATGGCAAACTTAAAAGAGTGCTCTGCCCCATGCTTCTCTACATGTCTGTAAAGAGCGTTATTTACATCCTTCCTCCTGATACTGTATAGATGTGCATAAATGCGTTTTTTTAAATTCCTTTCAGTCTTCCCTATATAGTATCCCGGGCATACTCCACATTTTGCCAAATAAATGACAAATTTGAATTACAATTACCTTGTTTTGAATCTTATTCTAGTTCTATTGACATTGCTCAAAACAATTCTTTCCTCCTCATTTATTGCCTGACACTGGCTACTACTACCACATTTCGTTGTGTTCTTCTTAGCACTATCAATTCCTTTCTACATTGTTCCTCTTTCCAAATGCATCTTGATATTACAACCCATCTGGTATACAAATGTGGATTTAGGACCCAATATGTCCGCTATGTCTTGGTCCACCATCATAACATATCAATTATTTGTTAAGATATCCTTTATTTTGTTAGTATGTGGGCCATACTGTAATACACAAGCTCTATTATAGACCCCTTTGGTATCCGTGTAATCAGTGTCAGACCTTTCCGTCATGTTGGTAGTCCTCCCTTTACTATTTGCCTCTATTAATGGGGTGTGTTTATGTCCCCATTCCTTGATGACCTAATTTTTCACATCTTTCATCATATTTCTGTTGTACCCCCTTTCTTTAAATAATTCTGTGATAAAATCCAGTTCTTCCCTCATCTCTTTGTATTCCGAAGTCATCCTAATGGCTCTAATGCACTGTCCTTTATATATATTGTATAATAATTTTCTGGGATGGCTGCTAGTATATTCCAGATATCCATTTGTAAATGTGCTTTTCCTGTGTATTCTGGACTTAAAACATTTGTCACCATTGGATATGAATGTCTCCAAATAGGCTACACCTTCTGTGCTACTGGTAGAAGTGAACTTGAGAAATTCACTACTTTGCTTTAAATAGTCCAAGAAATTGTTTAAGACTGCCTGATTATCTTCCCACAAGATGTATATGTCATCTAGAAATCGTGAATAGTATCTAACATACTTGTAGTAATCACCTTTGAACACTACTGTCTCTTCCCAATCTAGCATAACCAGGTTGGCAAATATGGGGGCACAAGCTGCCCCCATAGCCACTCCCTTGGTTTGTCTGAAATGTTCACCTTCATATAATATGTAGTTGTGATCTAGGACTAACGACATCAGTTTAAGAATCAAGCAGACCTTATTCCATTCAAGGTCACTATATTTTCTAATACTATTAATGAAAGCTTCCATACCTTCCTCCTTGGGAATACATGAAAACAAATCTACAACGTCAGTAGTGACGTATACAAGTCCTTCCTTCCAGGTATCAACAGGATCATTCTTTAAAAACTCCCAAGAGTCTTTAACCATATGTGTAATCTTTCCATACTTATGTTTTAGCATAGTGTCCACAGCAACTCCCAACGGGAAGGTCTTAGATTTACTACCCAAAATTATAGGACAAAATGGTGGATTACAGACATTCTTGTGTATCTTGGCTATCCCCACTAAAGTTGCCAATTTGGGATGTTCTACTTTAAAAAAGTTGTAAGTGCCTTCTGTAATCCTTCTATCAATAAGAAATTCCTCCACATACAAATCTATGCGTCTATGCGCAATGTTGATTTCATTAATAGAGACCATCTCATAATTGCCTGATAGATGTAAGATCTTGTGCAATTTAGAGCTGTATTCCAAACTGTCATATATAACTACACCACCTCCTTTATCTGGTTTCATTACCCAAATACTTTTATCTTCTGTCAGGTCTTTCAAGATTTTGATCTCATCCGTAGTCAAATTACTTCTAGATTTTTTACCCAATAACTTGTTCTGCAACTGGTAAATCTGTTTAGTTACCAATCTATCGTATACCAACACATTTGGATGCATGGGAGGAACATAACTTTTTCTTCCTAAATATACTTGCACCACTTGTCCTTTGTTCAGTAACTACTTTAGTATCCTTGAACAGGATAGCTAAATTGAGTTTCCTGATACATAGTTTGAATTCACTTAAACAATCCACTAATCTAAAACATGTAGTGTGAATATATTTCATTCCTTAGAGAGCAAATCAAAATGTGCTTTTTCTGATGGGAGATGTGTGTAATTGTATACATTGAAGTTATTATAACTAAATATAATACCTTCTGTGGTGATACCCTGATCTATATGTAGGTCCTGATGGTTGCAAGGTATACAGTTGGACTCTTCTACCAATACCTTCCTTTTACCCCATTCACTGGATTGTACCTGTATGTTCTATCCACTTGATGTGAAGAATTCTTCCATTTTCCTTCCATTTCCAATCTATGTGCTTTTTGAGTTTCCAGCCCTGATAAAAATTTTATCTGTCATCATGGTTGTAGATATCCACATTCTCATATGTCCTACCAGTATTACTACAGGTGTCCTTAACATAATTAGCTGTACGTTTACTTTCTCCCTACTGGTAAGCATGACCTTTGTTATACTGTTCAATATCTCTTTTGATCTTTTTACATTTTTTGTTATAGATCTTCTGAGTTTTGTGATCAGCTGTCTCGAATTGTTTTACATACAATTTCTCCCACTGTGGAAATAATAAATCATTAAGAATTATTTCATTCAATCGTTCTACTTCTTTCATACATTTACACAATTTTTCATCATTAAATTTAATTAATAACTGCATATACTGAAAACCAAATTGATCGAACAGTTGGTTAAATTCACATTTGATATTATCAGAAATGTCAACCCCCATGGGGTGCATGAAAATCGTAACCCCAATTTTGGAATTAATGCATTTGAACAAATATGCATTATCCAATTTTAAAGTATTGATAGAATTCAATTTTTTTCCCCAATGTAAAAATGAAATCTCTCAAAGTGCCCTTCTGTGTGGATGGGTTAAACTGCTCATTGCTAAAATCACTGTTCACATTATTAAATGCACAATAATTATCCAAAAACTTCTTTAAATGAGCTTCATTATTAGCCCCTCATCTTTCCCCACTTTCTGTGGCATCTCACTGAGCACTAGTTTTAACAGTACCTTTGTCAACTGGGTCCTTGGCATTAACATTAAAATATGTTTTCATAGGCTGCGACCTCTTGGGCTTGGTGCCTGTCCGTTTCACCTCTTCGTTTTGTTCCCCAAAAGAAAAATCAAAGGTAAAATCAGTTATGCCCAGCTTACTGTTGTTGCAAGGTTCCGCTTGAAACTGAGAAGCGGATAAATCAATGGCCGTAGTATTTTTATGTCCTGTACCCTGTCAGTTAGGAATCTCCGGTGAAGATGTCACCACATTAGAAGCCTCACTGGGTCTACATGGACCATCAATATTGTCTATCCCATACAATGGAGTATGTCTAATGCCCACTATGCCATTAAACATAGGTAAACCACTACCGTGATTGAAAATGGTAGTGCAAGTTTCTTCATTAGTAGTACCTGCAGCATTAGCTCCAATTGTAGAAAAATAGGCTAAAAGTTTGCTCACATCACCCCTGAGCATGGAAACTTCCGCCTGAAGTTTCCTAACTTCTTCTTTCCTGATAGATGAAGGAACAAACAAAGCGTCTCGGTCGGCTCCATGGCATTCCACTCCAGAACCAGTGAAGCGTTCCTGATAGATGAAGGAACAAACAAAGCGTCTCTGTCGGCTCCATGGCATTCAGCTCCAGAACCAGTGAAGCGTTCCGTCAACAAAATACCTGGAAACAACTGAAAATGAAGAGCGCTGACTCCACGGACTCGAGAAACGCTCGCTTCCCAGATTCAATATCCAAAACACTTGAAATGGTGCGTATAATGTGCAAAAACGCATCAACCACTAGAATAGTTGAAAAGTTTAAAGTGACAAAGGGTGGCGCACATGTTATCTCTATTTTTATTCAGTTTTTATGCTTTGAGATTTTATTATACTATTAACCTTACATTTAACAACAGGACGTCTGGCAGTGAAACTATGGTTCAGGTGACATTAGGTGTAACGCACAAGGTATTTCAAGTACAGAATCTTTTGTGCGCTTAATGCATATAGATTTGGCACCAAACAGAGTATTTAAACTGCATTTACTTTTTATGGTTGTTCTGATGAAACTCTCAGTTGTGTGAGTGAAAGCGCTTAACTTATATGGAATATTAAACAAAGATTTTTTTCAACTATTCTAGTGGTTGATGTGTTTTTGCACATTATACGCACCATTTCAAGTGTTTTGGATATTGAATGTGGGCAGCGAGCATTCCTGGAGTCCGTGGAGTCCGCGTTCTTCATTTTCAGTTGTTTCCATAGCGTTCTTCATTTTCAGTTTTTTCCAGGTATTTTGTTGACTGAATGCTTCACTGGTTCTGATAACATTAGATTGGTTATCGTCATGTCCCTATTCATTCTGATTTCAGATATTTCTTAAGGTTTTGTGTGTCTGGATTACATTATCAGTTCTCTGCCATATCCTTTGAACTGTCCACTGAACCAAATGTGTTCACAAAGTGTCTTGCTCCAGTTATAGCTCATTGTAGGCTCCAGAGTATCCACATTTTCCATATTTAGACGACTTTCTTATTTTTGCAGAGTCTTTTTTAAAGTGTCAGGAATCATAAGTTTTTCTTGACTCCTTTACACAGGATTGCATTCCTAGGATGTCAACTAGACACCTCGAGTCAAAGACTTGTCTTCCACAGGAAAAAAATTGATCTATATCTAGTTCTGTTTTCTAAGGTTTTCCACTCAAACTTCAGTCACTGCGAGGGAATACATCAGGATTTTGGGTCTCATGACTTCCATGATTCTTATAATACCCCTGGCAGGACTCCACATGAGAAAGGTACAGTGGTATCTGAAGTCTCCTAGGTCCCAGCACCAACACCCTTTTTCTTTTCAAATCCCAGTAATGGGGCTTGTCAGTAGAGAAAACAGATATCCATAAATCCAGGTATCCCCTTCTCCATACTCTTTTCCAAAGCAGCAAGTCACAACAGACACCTTGGACTTGCTTGTGGAGCAGTTTCAGGAAGAATAAAAGTGCAGGGTTTGTGGGACACAAAGGACAGAACCAATCACATCAATTTCAAAGAAATGTTTGCCCTGATCAAGGCTGTCAACTCTCTGAATAATCTTTCATGTCCAGGACCTCTTCAAGTTGTTATAGCCAATTTCACAGTCAAGTGGTTGATTAGCAAGCAAGGGGAAGCCAGGTCGTACACTCTTTACAGACTAGCTATGTTAGCTTGGGATATAGCTTCACAAGGACAAGGTTTCTTTGAGAACAAATCCTGTTATGCCTGACGTGGTTCCAGAGTTTACTTTTTGAGCCACTCTGTTAATCTCCTTGTATTGTTTCCCAAACTTAAAACCAAGGGAGCGAGAGAATCTTGCACATTCTGGATGTCTACAGACAGATCAGGTACTACTTGGACAGACCTAAATCCTTCAGATAAGCTATTCAGCTATTTGTTTCCTGTGAAGGTAAGAAGAATGGTGTTGAAGCCAAAAATTTGCAGGTGGCTGTCGCATGTTATTTCTTTCTACAGTTCTCATCATAGCAAGTCACTTCAGACAGAGTCAGGGCTCAGTCTATAAGGGCTTTTGCTTATTCTGTAGCTGTTTGGTAAGTGGTACACTCTAGAAATATTCTAGAGACAGAAAACTTGTCCTAAGTACATGCTTTTACACAGCATTTCAAACAAGATTTTCTTCAAGGTCTAGAAAGAGTTTTGCTAGGACCATTTTCCATGGGGTCCTGGATTCAATTCCTTCTTCCTCCCTATATGTTCCTAAGCTGTGGCAATCTATCCAAATAACTTGGGTTACTGTAACAGTGACCTAATGTTAAGCATACCATAGTCACGTAATAAACTTGCCATAATAGCAGATGTTCAAATCACTGTTGCAATAGTAGTCCCCAACCTCCATCCTCCTTATTTGATGCATTGGTAGGGTGTAGATTTATATACCCTTGTGTTTATAGCTACATATCTTTTATACTGGATTTTCCTTTATAGTATTTTCCTTTCAAGGTTATAGCCATCTTTCCGTCTTGAGGCAATTGAGGCAAGAATACAAACAAAGCTTGGCACCCAAACTGCTCCTTGTATGTGTCTCGGTTTGAGCCCCCAGCAGTCATGGTACATGGAAGGTTCCCTGAAGCTTTGAAGGCTGTCTGGTCATATCCTTGGCAGGATATAACCCAAATACCTTAAGATGCTGCAACAGTGATCTAAACATCTACTGTTATGGCAGGTTTACTTTCACAGCCGTCTATTTCAATCTTTGTCTAGCTTGTAGAGTAGTTTTACTCCTTGGACTTAAATGCTGTTTGAATTGGCTAGTTCATAAGAATTTGAGATTTGTGTCCTAAAAATAAACTTTGTAGTAACTAGCACCTCATCCTTTGGCTTTCCAGGCTGTATGCTGCATGACTTTAAAGCCCTGTCTTGTGTTCCCTAAGGACAGGGTACCCATTATATTATTTTATTTAACATTTGTTGACTGGGAAAGTCTGACTAGCACAGAGCCTATTTTCCGCACTGGACCAGGGAGAAATGCTACAGATGCATGGCTTTGAAATGTGAGAGGAAACCAGAGTACCTGGAGGAAACCCACATGAATGCAGGGAGGACATGCAGACTCAGCACAGAAGGCACACCAGCTGAGAATTGAACCGGAGAACCTCTTGCTATGAGGTGACAATGCCTTTCAGGACAGTTTCACATTTCTCCTGAAATTTACTTTTGAGCCTCACTCAGCCAGTCTGTTTATCTCCTTATCTTTTTCACAGGAGCAAAATACAAATAAGAGTACATTCACCACACCCTGGATGTGCACAGTCTGTGACAGATCGACCTTCAGAGGGTCTGTGAGCTATGAAGAAAGGTATAGTGTTTGAACACTCCTTTCAGAAGCACTTTTTTCCTGTACTACAAACCACTAAAACCACTTTGTGATGAAGCCTTCTCAGCAGATCCCAAAGTAAAAATGGACAAATCTACCTTCTTATGTGACAAGATGCTGTGCTATATCTGCTAAATATTATAACCAGCTCCAGAGTCTGGAAACTTTGGCAATTGGGAAATCTTACAATAATTCCCATCCCATAGACTGGTGGCAGTGACTCTGTACTGATATAGGGCATATGGACTTTTTATGAACATGACATTCATTCATTTATTTATTTTATATGTGTTAACCGGGTTAGTCCAACTGGACCCAGAGAGCCCTTTTTTCAGCAGAGACTCAAGGAGAAAAGGTCCAGGAAAGTAATTAAAAAAATAAGAAAAAAACTAACAATTCAAGTTGTAAGATACTTAGTACAAAAAACAGAGAGATGTACAGTACGAATATATACAAGGCAAAAGTACAGTATTTTGAGAATGCAGTAGCAATATGTTTGATAAATTTGTTTAGCATTAAGTTATTTACAAGGAATGTAGCAATGTCTAAAAAAAATGTAGTGTAATAAAGATTCATTTAATAGCATAGGTACCAACTGCAGAGAGAGTAATGCATGTACACAGTTTAGGTAGCTACCAGGCAGATGTGGTAATTGAGAGAAGAAGAAAAATTCATTAGGTAATTTCCTGGCAAGTACAGATCCATGCATGTTGGAAATAAATTTTAGTTGCTTTTTGAATTCGACACTTTTGGTAGTGGAGTGAAGGGACAATGGAAGTTTGTTCCATGAGTATGCAATTGAATGACTGTAAAGTATTTTTCCAATATTGTTGTTTGGCTTGGTCACCTGCAGAAGGTTTTGTTGTATGCTTCTGAGATCATGATTGGGTGCGTAGGGTGTAATTATGGATGTAAGGGCAAGGCAGGAGTTGGGCCTATTTAGGATGTGTGCAATTTGTAGTTGTGATATTCGAAGCATGTGGGGGAACTCGGGCCATCTTAAGCTTTTCAGGGATATACAATAATGGGATTTGTCACTTGCTGTCTGTGAATTTGGTTATCTTGTTATATGTGGTTTCTAGTTTGGTTAAGAGATTTTTTCGGGGGTTAGTAAGTATGGGAGCAGCATACAGCAGGTATGGTAGAATAAATGTTTGAGCCAGTATAGGTCTAGATTTGTTGGATATATATTTGTTGTTGCAGTATAGATCACCTAGTTTTTTATTTGATCTTTTGCTACAGTTTAAGATGTGTAGGTTGAATTTTAATTGGTCGTTTATAGTATTGCCAAAAAATTTGGTGGTTGAGTCGGTGGTGATAATTGTATTATCTAAGGATGAGATGGTGAAGTTGTCTTTAGCTGGATTGAGGTTTTCTGAAAGGAAAAAGAGAAGCTTGGTCTTTTTGGGGTTGAGAAGCAGGTTGTTTTCAGTTAGTCATTGTTCTAAGTGCAGAGATTGTTGAGTGACAGTGTGGAGATTTTGTATATTGTTGGAGGTGTTAATTGTGGAATCATCTGCGTACTGTATTAAGGTAGAGTGAGGGCATGAGACATGAGGCTATTTGTTAATGTATTAAAAAGTAGGGGGCCCATGACAGAACCTTTGGGAGCCCCGCTCTTAAAACGGAAAGGGGAGAAGGATGTTTGCCATCTGACAAACTATCTATTTGAGAGGTAGCTGTTAAACCAGGAGGTAGAGGGTTGTAGGTTGGAAAGTTTGTTCAGGAGGATGGAATGGGAAACCGTATAAGATGCTTTGATTAGGTTGAGGAATAGAGCTGATATGAGTTTATTATTATATCTGGCTTGAGCAGTGTTGTGTGTGAAAGATAGGAGGGCACTGATAATACTGTGCGAGCATCGAAAACCGTGCTGTGCTGGTGTAATTAGGTTTGCCTGTAAGAGATGGTTTAGAATTTGTCTATATATACGTTTTTCCAGTATCTTGGATAAAGGGGATAATATGGCAGTAGGCCTGTAATTTGAGGGTGATGTAGAATTTCCTCCTATGTTTGAGAAATAATAGAGGGAGTTTGTCGGCTGATGGGGAACGGGGTTTGAGTTTGTTAAGAAGTGATCTGATGAAGGAAGTTGCTATGGATGCTAGGGAGAACGAGGTAAGAGATGAAGTGGGAGGTGGAGTCTTGATATCAAGAGTTTCTGGTTTAGTAAGCTTTTCTATTTTTTCGATGAAAAAGTTAAGTAGGGTTGCAGCTTCATTAGAAGGTTTGTTATGGAAAGGGTTTGGTGAAGGGTTCCCTGGAGATGATAATTTGTTTGAGCGCCAGAATTTCTTTGGGTTGGAATGTGGGTTGCTCTGAGATTTTTCATAACAATTTTTTTTGTCTAGTAGAACCCACTTTTTTGTTTGGTTGCAAAGCTGTTTTATATAAGTTCAGGTGGAAACTTGAGTTATTTTTTCCCATGCTTTTCAGGCACACTCACTTGTTCATAAATGATCGAGTTGCCTGGTTTAGCCACGGTACATAATTACATTTTAGCCTAATTTTTGTACTGGAAGCCAGGATGGTAAGGGTTTCTAGGAATATATTGTTGAAGCTTTGGACAACCTCATTAGGGGGTAATGCATGTATGAATGACCAGTTTACAGTGGACAGTAATTCGTTTAGGGTGACAGGGTAGTAGTTTTTAAGGTTACGAGACTCTCTGTATTGGTGGCTGTTAAGATTGGGAGAGCGTCTTACTACTGAGGTAGGGAGGTGGTCACTAAGGGAGCTAGATAGGGTGGAAGCGTTATGATAGCACTAGGGGTTGGATGCTAATATCCAATCGATGACCGAGACGTTATGGGAATTTTTTTGCTGGTGCGTGGATGAGGTGATCAGCTGGGTAAACCCATAAAAGTTTATAGAGTAGCTAGGGGATGCAGTATTAACAAGGGTCCAGTCAATATTCATATCCCCAAGGATGATGGTTTCATAATGAATGGATATAGAAATCCAAAAAAGAAACTGCTAGAGTCTGGGAATGTTTTTATGTAGATTGCTGCAATGACAATCTTTTTGTGTTGATTTAGGTTACAGGATGCTGTAAGTATTTTGGCAAGACAGAAATCTGGGATAGCTATTGAGAGGGGAGAGAGCTGGTCAGAGTATAGTATAGCTTCTCCTACACCATTTTGTTTTACTTCTATCCAGTTGAACAATATTCTAACCGGAGGAAGAATTTCACAGCTTGTAATATGAAGTTTTAGGCATGTCTCAGACAGGGCAAGTATATCTGGGTTATATTGAGAAATCCAGGTGTGAAGGAGGATGCTTTGTTTGACAGCATTCATTGACAAAACATTTTTTTGGAGGCTTGTGATCATAATGAATTATGTGTTAGGCAGTTGGAAAGGATAGCTGCTGTATAAGTATGGTTAGAGTGCTGTTGACAAGGGCCAAGGTTGGGGTGAATATCACCAGATAAGAGTAGTGTTGTGTTTTGAATTATTTGTAGGAAGAAATATTTGCAAAGAAACTGATGTTTTGTTTTGATGAGAAATTGAGCATTCAATATGTACTTGTGAAATTATATAGTGGTATGATTAAAGAGAGAGGGAGCAATAGGAGTGGAGTAGTTATTTGTATGGTGGGTGGTGAGATGAGAGTGTGGGAGATGGGGTGGTAAACAGGTGAGGAGTATAGTAAGTGGTTAGTTATGAGAAAAGAATTAGAAATAAGAGGGAGAAAAATAGAGTTTTGAAAGGTATAGCCATGATTTAGTTTCAGGTCAGAAAGAATTAAAGGGTAAGAATTTATTTAAAGTTAGTAGAAGAGACCAGGATTGATTGAAGGAGTTTTATAAAGTGAGTGACTGGAAGAGTTTAAAAGCAGGTAAGGCTCAGGAGGGGTGGGGAGTGGGTGTTAGAGTTAATGGTGATGTGGGAGTATGAGTAGAGGAGAGGGGGTGTCTATTGGCTAGTGTGGAGGCAGGGCAAAGGTTTAGCTATAAAAGAAATTGTCATGGATGAGTGGGAATGGGGGTAGGGTAGGGGAGAGGAGTAAGCCTGAGTGCAGTGTGGGTGAATGGAGTGGGATGAGCCAAAAAACAATCATGAAAACCAAGCTCAATTCCAGGTCAGTGTATTGCAGTATTTTCCTAATAACTAGAAATCAATGCTACTAATCTAGTACAGTGTGATAAAAAGGACCACCACCTCTATAGGGAAAAATAATACAAGTGTGGGCTGCAGGTACATAGGTAAATCTTTTCCAAGAGAAAGAAAGTAGTTTTAAGTAATTGACCTAGGAGTACAACAGGAGGAGTAAAATGGGGGGGGCAGTAGTGTGCGCGCTTACAGTAAAAGGGTATAGCAAAATGTCTTCAGTTTAGAGGACAGATTAAATACAACTCTTAACGTACACTAGTTAGCTGAAAGCACTTAGCGTTCCACCGACACAGGGTCTCACAGTGCAGGGCAACCAGACAGCCGTTGGTTCATTGGAGGTTGGCCAGGACACAATAAAACTTTTGCTGAGGGGACTGGAAATAAAAAGGAAAAGTAGGTAAATATTAGGTCTGAAGTTTTAAAACACTCTAATCAAAGACGATATAGAGGATGCAGGGGAGGGCAGCATACCTTGTAAGAAATGGCACAATTCTTTGAGCAACACAAAATGCAAGGAAAGCAGAGAACAAAACAACCAAAAGGTAACTGCAGTTGATACCAAGCTAATTTGAAATTAAATCTTCCGTCAGTTCTTTTTTTTTTTTTTTTTGAAGCCCAGGTTTTCAGAAGCTGTCTGTTTCCCAAGTGTAACAGTTGCTAAACAGACTTTGTCCATGTGTATTGCTTTTTTGCCACAGAAGGCAAACTGGCAGTTGAGCAGTATGTGTAGGATTATTCCACCGGAGAGGTTGCTGCATTCATGCTACACATTTGGGACATGTTTTTGTACCTCATCCACACTGCATGCCTTTATGAAGCACTGCGGTTTAGTCCATTACTCCAGGGGGTATCCTTTTTACTTTGGTGCATTCCAGCTCTGCATCATTCCTTGGCACTTCATTACCTCAGGTATGTTTATATTACTATGCTTTTGTCTTTCATCCCTTAGTAATTTTGTGTACACAGCTTTGGAGTTTACCCATGTGTTCCACTCACTGAAGAGGGTTCTACAAAGTAGATCCACTTCAGCCAGATCCTGGGAGCACTGCCTGGATAAGTAACTTACTTAAAATGGAAGCTGTAGATGTCAAATCATGGACAACAGGATGAAGCTTGCTAACAGCTCACAACCTTAATTCTTTGAACTAGCTGGTGTAGAAGATATAGATGATGTCCTTGTGCTCACCATGTGAATTGATCATTGAACAGATCCTCTGCAGTGGGTGATTTTACCCACAGTGCATCTCTGTTATGTGGAACTCTTCAGCTTTATAATTTTGTATCCCTGTTTCTGTTTGTGTTCTTGTATTGCTTGTAAGTGTTCCTGTGTGTTATATAGGATTTGGGCAATAGGAATCATTTGGTGTCCCTCGTGCCCTGAGCATGGGAGGCTAAGATTTTACCTTTGTGAGAAGACTACAGGAATAATATATCAACAGTGTTACTCTCATAGCAGAGGGTTGTTGCAGTCTCAGAAATAAACTTGTATATATTATTTTGTTTGGGAGGTGTGATTGATGATTTTTAGTTTTGTACTTCATTTATGGCTTAGTACATTGGTTCCCAAACTTTTTCAATTCTCTGCTCCCTTGTTGAATCCAGGTTTTCCCAAGGCTCCCCCCCCCCCCCCCCCGTCAAACTGTAAGAAATATACTTTGTGAAATGTGTTTTTTTTAATTAAAAGGGTTAGTAAGTTATTTATTCTCTGGATGCAAAGTTAGCGTGTTTCTAACTGGTGCCAGAAAACTGCATCATACACTAACTATTCTGTGGTGGCTCAACATACAAGTCATTGCAGCACTGCTAAGTTACCAAATTTTTACTTATTTGGGAATAAAAACACACTTGGTCCAGTAGATGTAACAGCCTCCAAATAAGATGCGTTTCTCATCAACTTCAATGCAGACTGACATGACCAGAACAATTTTATCAATAGCTCCAGTCTCATATAAATTAGCATAAAATGAAAAAAGACTATCGTTGTTATATGTTTCAGTTACATATGCATGTGTTTCACATCTTTTTCTTTCCCTTGATTTGGTTCATTAAAGTCTAAAACTATCTTATAAATGTCACTGATCCAGTCCTGGTGCCAGACACCACCATGAGCATCTTTACAAGCAGCAAGCACAATGCTTGAAAACTAGTGTCCATACAAAAAAGAAAGCCTTTAATTATGACAGCAGCAATGGCAGGCCCTCTAAATGAACGAGTCTACAGTCAATACACCAAATGCATATCTGGGAAGTACATATCCAACCAGAAAGTTAAATCCTAGCTTTCATACAGTTAAAACAATTAAAAATTGAGTAGCTTGCGCAGTTTTGTTACATACACATTTTTACAGATGATATGACACTGTGTGTGTGTGTGTGTGTGTGTGTGTGTGTGTGTATGTATGTATGTATGTATATGTGTATATATATATATATATATATATATATATATATATATATATATATATATATATATACACACACACACACACACACACACACCCACACACACACACACACACACAGACACACCTGTTTGAATTTCACTCTCACTGTTACACAGATCACTGAATCAAATTGCTGACAACCATTTTACTGAAATGCCATATAATCCAATTCCAAATAGCTGAAATATCATATAGACGTAATCACCCAAGAAAAAAATCTTTCAAAAAAAAGTTTTTGCATGTGGGGGCTTTGTCCCTCACACACCCCTTTACTTAAATATACTAACTCCATTGTTGCAGAACTGTGGAAAAATGTGAAAATGCCACTCACATGAAATCTCAGCCAGTACTCAACTGGAAATTACACCAGCAGTGAGTATGTACAGGTAACCCAAAGTGCATTTTTCATTTACTTTTCATATTTATACTGGTTGTTTTACAAAAATTGTGTGCAGCTGTCCCATTCAGTGAGACTGACTGATTTTCAACCAATTAATCATTCAAATAAATGCACTTTTAATCATTTTGGCTCAGTGGTTTTGTCATTCAGTGAAATAAGCATTCGACCAAATGCCAGGAATATATACCTATCTATATATACACACACACACACACACACACACACACACAAACGTAAACAGAGATAATACAGATGTAGAATAGCCCTTAATTTCTCACCTCCACAATCAGGAACACATACAGAAATAATCTGGACCACTTTTCAAAATATTAGCACCATTAATTTCAGAAGTCGACACAATACGAGAATGTAAATCATTATGCATTAGTAAAAGAAGTCTACAACTCCAATTATTGTAGTAATTTATTAAATATAATCCATCACTTATTCTCTCCAAACCTCCAGTTTCAGGAGAGGAAGAGAGCAACATTTTGAGTCAAAATCATGGACAGCTGAGAAGTATGAAGAGATAAAACGTATAGTCTTGCTAAGGCATTCTAATACTTCTACAAATGAGGAGTGAAAACATAGCTATTACTGAGCTATAGGTAACGAACAACTGTAACATCCATTTGCAACATTGTTTGCCAAAAGCAGCTATTTAAAACTTAACATTCTAATTTTTATTTTCAAAATTAGAGTGAACAAGCTCTCACCAGCAGTCAGATCCAGATCCAACAATATTTTACCCAGAGCAGAAGTGAGCTGAACAAGAGGAAGCACTACTTTGTTTTGCATGCCTGAACCTGACTAGCAACTTGGAGAGACTGACGTGCTCACTGCAGCCTCCATCTTTCTTAACCTACCCTGTTATATCCTGTTCGCTAGGATAATTAACTATAAATAAACAAAAAATCCCTCAGATGACTAAATTGTTTCAAGCCATGGATAGAACAGATCTCTGTCGCTACTATAATCAGCAACTGTTACAGTACATTTCAACTTCCTGCCATAAAAAAATGCTAACCTAACCACACCTCCTGCTTTGACACATAATGACACATAGGCTCTGCCCAGACGGAAGTTCCCATTCAATAACCACAGATAATTGTAAGCTAGGGTTAGCTGCTGTCCTCCTGTGTAGCCTATAACCTTTAGGGCAGCCGTAAAATAAACCACAAACTAATAAGCTTAGTAACTAAGCTTATTAGTTTGTGGTTTGTTTTGCTGCGCCCCTGTGAGGAAGCCACTGCTCCCCAGGGCGCCGCGGCACACACTTTGGGAACCCCTGGCTTAGTAGTTGAAGTTTCATTATGTTGCTTGAGTGTCTTAGGAGGACTCAAAATTTTTGTATTCAACTACATAACATTTTAGCTGCATTTCTGTTTTATTGATTATAGTAATGTGTTTACTGTATTCTACAAGGTTAGAATAATGTTTCTGCTTCGAGCCTTTTCATTTATATGTAGTTCTTCAGCAGTACCTGTAACTTACACAAGCTGGTTAAACATTCTTTGCTTCGGTTCTTGATTAAATGTTTTTTTTAATTTATTTGCTTATAAATTGTATTGCAAATTATTATTGGGTTTATGTTGCTAATTTACTAATTATGAAAATCTATCTAGGATTTGGCCTTTGACTTTTCTTTGATAAAGTCATAACTCTGCATTTTATTATCGTATAGAGGGATGATTTGTTCACCCATTTATTTTCTGTATAGTGTTTTCGTAGCTCTATTCAGAAAAGATTTTAAGGGATGTTATTTAAATTTGCTTGCCTATGTTTCAGCTAAGAATTTAAGTAACATTTGCGAATTCATATCTGTATGGCAAGAAAAAGTAATTTCCCTGTTGTTAATACATGGGAATAAAAAGTGGTATGAAAATATCTGGCTATCAAATATTGGCTGCTTTGATGATCGTTGTATGCTCGAATGTCATTCTTTCCTTCTGTAGTATCCATTTTCTTGCAAGAATTATTGTAGTAACTTAAATCACAACTTATTATTTTAGGTGGACATTGAAATCAACTGTGAACCAGTGGGATTGCACATGAAACTAGGTGAAAATGGGGAAGCATTTTTTGTTGAAGAGACTGAGGATGACAAGGTAAGGGAAGCTGTCCCTGTGTTATCGCACTACAGCTAGTTAGGTAATTGTTTTGTTTGATTTTTAGAACTGCAGGTATATCTACAGAACTGGCAGTATATATTGTCTGCTGGTAACGGACATGTGTTTTCCTTTTTTACAGCTATAGTCCCATTTAGAATCATGCTGGTCACTGTGTTTAAAACAGAATGTTGTTGCATGTTCATTTTATGTATTTTTCTATGTATCCCAAAGAAAGGTCACCGAATATTACTAAGCTGGGTATAAATTATGTGACCTCCATTACATCAGGAAGTATCAGAATTCGGCACTAAGGTATAGTAACTTGTTTGGGGATTTTTGCTTGCAAGGGTGACTGTGCTAGACAGAGAGAGAATTGAGAATGATGCAAGTGTATTATTTATAGCAGACATCTGAGATTAGATTTGGCATCCTCTGTCGTAGGACGACTTTTGACCTGGATTGTGAAGTTTCTTACCAACCTGCTGCTGACAAGAAGACATATACCAGAGAACTTGAAATGTATTTCATTGACACAAGGTTTCCACAACCACAGTAGAAATCAGAATGTTGGCTGTACTTTGCTATGGCCATGGCATAAAACACAAGCAACTTTAATTGCAGTTCAATTATATTTCAGTGCTTGACCTGAGTGGCTTGTCTGAGACATAAACTGGAAGTTAAGGGTAGCCCACTGACTTGAACATAAGCTGTCAATCACAGATGCTACAGCTAGGGTTCAAGAGCTGGTTCCATTGATGGACGGCTGAATTATAGCATGTAACTTGTATGTAAAACTTTTAGTTCACTGTTCAGGCTCTCATTTTCATTAAGTGTTGCTCATTCTCCATCTCATGCTCCTGTTTAAGTCAGTTAAATGTTTTACTAAGAACTCTAGTCTGGTGCTGCGGTAGCGTTATCGCCTCACAGTTAGATGTTGCCCGTTCGATTCTCAGTTAGAGCGTCTTCTGTGTGGCGATATGTATAAATGGGAGTTCCTTCATTGAAGGTTGTGCGTTAGGCCTGGCAAGCCAGCACATAAAAATCTACCGCCAATCATTAGTGGACCAGAGTTCCGCTGTGGCGACCCATAACCGGGAAAAGCCAAAAGACACAAACAAACAAACTAAGAACTCTAGTCTAAAATAATTTCATGTCAAAAGCCTGGTTTATGACCAGACTACATCCTTGTTAACATAAGGGCCTTTAAGTCACATATACGTTTGGGTGTATAGTGCTGGAAAAGTGTTTCATAATCCATTTACGGGTTCTGAAACCAGATTATGGTACAGTTTGGTGTTCTGTTATGCTCAACTACTACTTCTGATGGAGGTCTGTCTTAACAGGACTGTTCATCTTTCCAAATGGTTGGCCTCCTACATCCATAATAGTACCTTGTACTTTTATCATTCTTCACTCGTCTCCTAGTGCTTGTATATTTCTTCTCTGCCCATATTATAAGATTTTTTTACCACAGAAGAACAGTAACGTTGAGATCCATACCCTGGTTATGGCTAACTACATGTCTTTGCTTGGATGGTGGTTTTGTGACATACTGTCTTCCTCTAAATTTCTGAATAAATGCTTTTGTCTTACTTTATATAGTAATTTATTATGCTTGGCTAAAACAAAAGTGCATATGCATTACTCATGAGTTATTTTCCTGTTACCAGTTTTTGTTTTTTGTAAATTTCTCCTCAGAAGGCAGCCAATGCTTGTTTTGTTAAACTATGATGCTAGAATTAACTTTTATCACCTTCAATGTTCTTATGATTGATGTTTTAACACATTAGCCAAAATTCCAGTTAATCCAAACACTTTTGTACTGTTTGACTTGAGTTGTTGGTATAACTTGACCAGTTTATTAACAAGTGATACTTTGACTTTAGAAATAATTCCATTGAATAGACACTCTACTTTCTTATTATGTGCCACAATATCCTTGACCTTTCCTCCCTAATATATCCCCTTCTTGTACACCTCCATGTGTTTAATCGGGCCTGTATCAGCTTATCGAAAGTGATAACATCGAACGCTGGTTGATCAACCACTAAAGGGAAAAAAATTACTGTTCCGCAAAAAAGAAAATAAAGCACAACATAAAGTGGGGGGCTTCACCCCCCTCCCCCACCCCCCTACTTAAATATACTAACTCCGAGATCGCACCATTGTGGAGGAAATGGCAAACTCCCAACAATGGCCCAATGATTTTTTTTCCCTGGGAAAAAAATCACTGTTCCGTGTCTTCACTGTTTTGGTTGTTCGACCTTTAAAGGTTGATCAACTAGCGTTCGATGTTATCAGCTTTCGATAAGCTGATATAGACCCGTTTAATCAGCCTTCTTTAAATCAGACTGCAGTCACTGTCCTTTTCTTTAAATCTTTTCCTGCAAATGCATTTGTGTTTAGAGATTTCTTAATGCTGACTTACAGCTATGCGGGGACTGAAGGAACTTCCACTGTAATCTTCCAGTGGCCCCCTTTTGCTAGAGCTGCTCCTTTTTGGCTTTGATTTATACTTGCACATAAATAGCTTTAATAAAGCAGTCCCTGCTCACATCAACTATATCTTGAGAAAATTGAAAAAAAAAAGCAGTTGCACAGTGGATTAAAGCTCCAAACATTTAATAAGCTGCTTCCTGTAACCAGAGAGTATAAGGTTTGATTAATTTGCCTCAGTTTGCCTACTGTCTGACTCTGAGCAAGTTGTTTAACCAAAAAGTGCTCCTGGCTCACCCCTAAAAAGTGGTACGCATCCACTGTGCTTACCTAGTAAACAAATATATAAAATTTAAAAAAAATAAAGGGTAGATGGATTCCAGTGGTGCTACGGACTGCAGCTGGCTTTATGCTCCTGAATCCCTTCTTATGGGTCTGTCTAGTCACGGATGTACTGGAATATGGTTCCTTTAAGGGTGCAATTCCCTTTTTAAAATAAAATAACAAAGGAAACTAAAAAATGGAAAGATGATAGAGATTTTTATCACCCCTAATATCCAAAGTTCTTAGCTTCACCTCCCAAGTTCTCCTCAGGTCTGAAAGATTGGTCTCGTAGAGTTTCTCATCTTCCTACAACTTTCATTGGATTCTCAGTCTGTGGATCCGAGTGACTGGAGCATAAACTTTAGCTTGTCTCCTCAGATCAAAAAAAAAAAAAAAAGTTTTTTGGATCCTGCCTCTCCCATTTGGATCCAGTCTGCTCAGATACTTCTCTTCTCTAATCCTAACCCTAGGATCTGATTAATAACTGGTTGCCCAGAAACAGTTGAACTAGTCTCTGATCCGGTGCCTTCAGATCCGGAATGTTGGGCAAATAGTCTCTCCTCAGAGCTGACATATATATAACAAGCATACCAGTAAGAACTGAACGATTCTCGGATCCTGAGCCTTCGGATCCGGAACTGTTGGGAAAATAGTTCTCTCCTCGGATTCGAGGTCTCAAATCCAACATAGAACAAATTGTCCAGAGAGAGCTGAGCTATACTGTGATCCGGTGCCTTCAGATCTGGAACTATAGTCTGAACTTAGCTTTATTCAGGTCGAGATATCCCTCGGATCCGATGTTTCATTTTTTTTAATGCCTTTTATAAATAAATAAATAAATCTATTTCAGTTCAAATGCTAGGTAACACACATCCAGTAATTCTAATTTCTAAACTCATAACAACAATATTTAAGATCTGCTTATAATTTGCACCCTTGTTCCCTATCATACAAGGTTTTGTTCAGATTTCTTGAGTTGAGAGGTTTAGAGGTATGGCTTCCCTCTTTCTTTTCTGGGGCCATAGTGGCTCAACTGTAATTTCCCATCAAGCATGGAGTTCTGGACAGTCACTCTGTCATGGCTTCATGAAGTTGCTCTGTGAGACAGCAGCGGCCTTAGGTCAGCTGGTGCCCTAGGCAAAAGGGCTCCACAGCGCCCCCACACACCACCCAGGTGCCCCCAACCTGGTCTACCTACACCAAATAAATACTGGAAAAGCGCCCCTGCTGGCGGTGCCCTGGTTAGCCTATAAGGCCGGCCTTTCTGGTCCAGTATACAGGTTTACCTCAGAGATTTACATCTGATGTTTTTCGTCTTTCACTGTTGCAGTCATTACATTTGGGTAATCCTGCTGGCAGGTTGCCCTCAGCCAGCCTGAATTCCAAAGTCTTGGGTCCTGCGCCGGCTGCTGTTTGCCCCTTCCCTGACGTCAGGTCATCAGGGGTATAAAAGAAGCGTCCGACGCCATTTTCTTCTGTCTTTCTTACCGCACGGTGCCCGAAGCAGAAGCAGTTCGCAAGTGCCGGTCGGCCGACTCCTGAAATTTTTGTGTTTGAGTTTCAGAACCGAAGTCTTTAATACAGCTAAGTACCCCATTGGGGAAACTTTTTTCTTGCTCCAGACCGATGTCAGAAAAAGTTAATAATTGTATTACTTGTGGAAAGCAAATACCTCATAAGGATTTTCATTCTTACTGTATTTCTTGCCTAGGCCCTGATCACAACATTTCTAGTTGTCGGTTTTGTGCTAGATTTAATCAACGCACTATTAAGCGTCGGTATTCTTTTGCTTTAAAGTATTTTGGTCGCAGGTTTAATTATCCTACAATGTCGTCGGATAGCCATCCGACTACCGGAGTTTACAAAAAACTCAAAGAAAAGGATAGAGAAAAACAACCGAGGTCCAAAACCGACAACAAAGCTTCTCCTAAGCTATTCGCCGGTTCTCAGTGAGGTGTTTCGCAGCCCCTGACACCCGCTACTGTAGAGTTGCAGGCCGCTACTGACTTCCACATGGAGTCAGCCATGCCGCTGGATGCTCAGGTATTGGAGCCTCGGACGATAATCCCTCAGATGGGTCTGGAGCAGCTGAGCAGGTACCGGCTTCTGAGGGTGTATTCAGACCACAACATCTTGACATTAAAACGACTTCAGCTTCAAAGACTAAGACTAAAGCAGCTTCTAAAGCAAAGAAACAAACTCAAGAGTCATGTGTACAGGCCTCTATGCCCAAAAAACAGATGATCAAGATGGCCGAAGACATGATTACCTTGATCAGGAGTTCCCATCCCCGTCCTGATAAGAGGCCTAGGCAAGAGACTGACTGTGAATCTTCAGATCAGGTTTCTGTTTCTTCTGATTCCTCTTCTGATCAGGGATATTTTTTACCCCCCTATGAGGATTCTGATGCTGAAGAATGTATACCTTCAGCATCCCCTCCTGAGGATTATTCCTTTGGGGAAACCTTGCATACCATGAGAGAGCATTTTCACTGGGAAAGCCAAGATTTTTCAGAATCAGAAAAGAGGCTCAGGGATTTCCTTTTACTACCACAGCACAGGCCTCTAGCCATTCCCCCTGTGTTAGACATTGTAGATGATGTGTTTTCAGAGTCTAATTTGACCCCTGAATCCTTACCTCCAGCTCCTGTTAAACCTGACAGATGTTACAGGGTTCCTGACTCACACATATTTCTTTTTAAAAACCCTGCTGCTGACCCAGAAACTATTTCACAGGGTCCCAAGGGAGTTAAGGCCTCTACAGCAAAAAACCCAACCCCCTCTGACAGGGATTCAAGGGCACTGGATAGATGGGGAAAAAAGGTTTATACATCTGCAACTTTGGCTATAAGGGCCTTAAACTGTCAGTTTCATATGCTCAAGTATCAGCAACATCTCATGGGATTGCTTAAACAGAAAATGATGTTAAATTCTGAATGTGCTGAACACAAGGAAATGCATGATTTATTGCATATGGCTGCAGTTACGGGTTCTGTAATTAGGAGGCATGCTTGGTTAAAGGAAAAAAATCTGCCTGATCATGTTATGGTTAAGTTACTAGATGCACCTTTACAGCATGATACTTTGCTTGGTGCTAAGGCAGAAGAGGTGTTAAATAAAATTGAAGACAAAACTAAATCTATGCAAACTGTTAGAGTTTTTACAAGTACAGCCACCTAGATTTAGTAGACACTGGCCTACAAAAAATTGGTCCTTTCCTGTGTCAGACAGACCTCAAAGGGACAGATCCAGACGCCCAAGGGGCACATCCCAGATGCAAGGTTCTTATAGGTCAAAACAATGGGGTGCTTCTACCTCTAAAGCTGGAGAAGATAAAGCACAAACATACAGAAAGCAGTCCCAATGACTTTCCCCTGCCTGCACCAAGCACTTATCTTCTGGCAGCACCCTTAGGGGGAAAATTAGCACATTATAACCCAGGACAAATGGGTTGTAAATATAGTGTCACAAGGCTACAAATTCCATTTCCATACCCTGCCAAAGGCAAGCAGCTGGCCAGATCTGCCAAAAAATCAATGGGCAGAGGCACAGAAACAAGTTTCATCCCTCATGGACATGGGGGCCATTCAGCAAGTACCAGAGCAAGAGCGGGGACAAGGATTTTACTCAAGACTGTTCTTGGTACCCAGAAAGGACAGGGCCTGGAGGCCAGTACTGGACCTATCTATTCTGAACACATTCCTGGATATTCCAAAATTCAAAATGTTGACTTTGCAGCAGCTTCTGCCCATGCTGGGCAAGAACGCTTGGCTTGTGACTTTAGACCTAAAAGAGGCATACTTGCACATTCCAATCAGACAATCGTGCAGAAGACACCTCCGATTCAAGGCTGGTTCAGTACATTACCAATTCTCTGCACTGCCCTTTGGCTTATCTACTGCGCCCAGGGTCTTTACAAAGTGCCTGGCACCAGTAATTGCATTTTGCAGACAAAGAGGAATACAAATATACCCTTACTTGGGCGACTGTCTAATTCAAGCAGAGAACAAGGACATTCTTCTTCAACATCTGGCGTTTGTGAAAAGACCACTAACATGCCTAGGGTACACGGCCAACGAAAAGAAATCAAAACTAGTACCCTCTCAAGATATAACATTCTTGGGTGCAAGCTTAAATACAACTGCCCAGATGGTTTATCTCACACCAGACAAAGGCAACTGACCACCTATTTCATAATGTTGGCAGCAAAGGCCCAGTTATCTGCAAGAAAATTTCTGCAGACTTTGGGCTTCATGGCATCCTGCATCCTACTAATCCATATGCAATACTGCATATGGGGAAACTTCAATGGTACCTAAAAAGTGTTTGGACTCAACATTACCACAGCCTGGAAACAATGATTACTCTCATTCCCTGCCTGTAACAGGAGTTTCGATGGTGGGCAAAGGCTTGTCACCAGAACAAGGGACAGCCATTCACATTACCCCCAGCCAGCAGACACTAACAACGGATGCATCAGATTATGCCTGGGGGGCCCACATGGCAGGAAGATGCATTCAGTGCACATGGACCTCAAACCAAATGCATCTACATATCAATCAAAAAAGAGATGCTAGCTGTTCAAAATGCCCTGACAGCCTTCAAGGACCTACTTCATCCGGGACAACTGCTGATAAAGACAGACAACACCACGATCATGTGGTATATAAACAAGCAGGGGAGCACACATTCTTACCCCCTTTGCAGACTAGCTATGACATTGTGGGACACAGCTTTGACTTACCAAGTACATTTGCAGGCACAATTCCTGCCAGGAAAGGAGAATACTCTGGCAGACGAACTAAGCAGAAACCTCATGGATCCCCACGAGTGGCAGCTGGATCCACAAGTCTTCAGCTTGATAACAAGGAAATGGGGATGCCTGGACATAGATCTATTTGCCTCCCCTCACAACTACCAACTACAAAGATTCTGCACAAGGACTTATCACTGACAAGCATGGAAAGTGGACGCCCTATCTTTCAGCTGGAAAAAGCTATAAGTATATGCCTACTGCCTCTCCTCCCCAAGGTACTCCTAAAGGTCAGACAGGAGAAACCAAAGATGATACTGATTGCCCCAGACTGGCCCCGCCAGTACTGGTATCCAATCCTAAGGAACTTGTCTCGTTACCCAGCTTGGACCTTACCTCAGTTACCTCGTCTACTGTCCCAGCAAAACAATCAGATCCTGCACAGCCAACTCAGGACATTAAACCTGGCAGCATGGCAGATAATGTAGTCATTCAAAAAACACCTCTCAGCAAAGCTGTGATGGATGTCATTCTGGAAGCCAGAAGGCCTAGTACAAGAAAGTCTTATGTTGGAAAATGGAAGAAATTCTGTGCTTGGAACCAGGCACAAGGAACTGATACAACTGTACCAAATATTCCTCCGATTTTGCAATACTTAACTGAGATGCTGGACAGAGGCCCATCCTTTTCATCAATTAAAATTCATGCCTCTGCCATTTCGGCTCATTACAATACAGAGCCACCAATTTTTTCTCACCCTTTATTAAAGCAGTACCTCAGAGGAGCCAGACATTTAAGGCCTCCAAGGAGATCACCAATACTTGCATGGGACCTCAACTATGTCTTGGAAAAGCTCACCCTGCCTCCTTTTGAGCCAGCTGCTATTGTTGATATAAAGTTTTTATCTTGAAAAATAGCTGTGCTCCTAGCAATTACTTCTGCAAGATGAGTTTCAGAGCTACAGGTGCTCATGGCTGTGGAGCCTTTTATCGTTTTTTATCCAGACAGGGTCTCTCTTAGAATTAACCCAACATTTATGTCTAAAGTGGTGTCCAGTATGGCTCTTAACCAAACTATTCATCTGCCAACTTTTTAAACAAATCCACAGAACAAGGGGGACAGAATTCTGCACTCTTTGGACGTACACAGACAGCTTAGATTCTACTTGGACAGGACCAAAGCTTTCAGGAAGACAGAGCAATTACTAGTGGCATATGCTGCAGGATCACAAGGAAAGGCCATCTCAAAGCGGACTGTCTCAAAGTGGATAGGCCACTGCATTCGTTTATGCTATTCACACCATGGCAAGCCAGTGCCTAAGGGCATTAGGCCACATTCCACCAGAGCTGCAGCCACTTCAGCAGCCTTTCTCAGGGGAGTTCCAACCAGAGACATTTTAGAGGCGGCTACTTGGAGTTCAGTGCACACCTTTAGAAAGCATTACCAGCTGCCATTCTCCTCTAAATCCAGAGCAGGCTTTGCCACTGCAGTTCTGCAGGGCCTCATAGCCACTCCTAATGCTGTTTAGCTCCAGCTTCCCAACCATAGCTTTGGGACTCTACCCAAATGTAATGACTGCAACAGTGAAACACGAAGAACATAGTACAGTTGTGTACACTTACCATAAATGTAGATGTTCGAGTGTATTCATTGTTGCAGTCCAGGTTACCTACTCACCATCCCCCTTGTTTCTATGGATCCTATCTTTCCTTCTCTGATTTATACAACCTATGTGGTGTATTTGCTTATAGATGAAGGTAAAATTTATATTGGTGCATTTATTGCTTTTAATATATATATATATATATATATATATATATATATATATATATATATATATATATATATATATATACACACACACACACAAAATTTGGCTACCCTTTTAAGGGGCACCTGACATCTGGGGCAAGAAAAACTGAAGAAAATGGCGTTGGCCACTTCTTATACCCCTGATGACCTGATGTCAGGGAAGGGGTGACAGCAGCTGACGCAGGACCCAAGACTTTGGAATTCAGGCCGGCTGAGGGCAACCTGCCAGCAGCATTACCCAAATGTAATGACTGCAACAGTGAATACACTCAAACATCTACGTTTATGGTAAGTGTACACAACTGTACTTTCCTATTTTGCAAATCCCTACATAGTTCCACCATGGCGTCCATTTCTGTCTCTCTAGTGCTATGGCTCGGGATCTAACCTGTACCTTTTTCTCACCTAAGAATCTTTGACTTGACACATTGATATAGCTTCTTCTTCTTCTCTCTCTCTCCTTAGTTTTCAGTGACCTGGACTTGCTTTAGACTGAAGTGACCATTATTTCATCATTAATATTTCCAAGAGGTTTTTCCCTCCAGAGTCCATGAGCAGAGAAGCACGCCCGACACTCGCGGTCCGCTTTTGCTTGGCGAACCACGAGTTAAGCAAGCGCGTGCTCTGGGTTTGACGCAGAGACGAAAACCGTCAATCTTCAGGAATCAGCCGAACTACTACTGATTAGTTTTTAGAAATGGTGAATAACATTCAACAGGTTAGTAACCATTCTTTAAAATGTGGGCTATGATGCACTGGAGGCTTCATTTAGATCAGCCATGACTGGCACAGTGATAGAAGGCATGCATGGTTGAAGAACAGGTCTTACGGGATTTGGTTAATCAAAAGCAAAAAGGATGCTCTCCTATGATAAAGGCCAGTCTATTTGGTACACCTGCTCAGCAAGTATGGAAGAAATGGAAGAAGAAAAATCAAAACAAGGGCAAAATCTGTTTCAACAGTTACAGGTTCAGCCCCCATGGTTTAGCAGGAACTGGCCTCCTTTGGTCCTTTCTCAAAATCTCAAGAGAGACTCAAAAGAAAGGGGAGGAATAGGGCGCTCTAGAGGCAGAATCCAGGGGAGAGGAGACAAGGCAATAACGAGCAGTGGCAAGGCAATAACAAACCACTGCACACACACAACCACACTGACATACAACAGGACAATCACACACTGACAGCAGCAACACACTACCAGGGAGCAAATAGCAGCACCTTTAGGTGGAAAAGTATTATTTATTAATTAAATTGGCACTATATATCACAAAACACAGTGGAATTTGCAAACCATAGACCAAGGCACAGGTTCCCACTACCTCCCTTCAAAATAAAAAGAGGAATGCCAAACCTACACCAAAAATCAAAAACAGAAGAGCTAAAAATAGCGAGCGCCAACAAAACAGGAGAGAGAGCTGTGGAAAGAGTACCCTAGTACCTACAAATGCATACAAGGATTGTGGACTCAGACCAGCTGCACTGCACACCATAAACCAAAATGCTGCAAAAAATCTAGCAAATCCAGAAATTCAGAATTCCACAAAGAAGGCAGAAGGCCATTTAATGATAAGGACAGACACAGTCATGTGGTATATCATCAAACAACAAGAGGGGAAGGCCCCATACCCCTATGCCTATGAAATCTGGAACCTTTGGAATATGGCTCTGAGCTACAGTTACAGGCCCTAGCAGACATGTTAAGCAGAACCACCTCCGATGCTCACAATGGATGCTACAATCTGTTTATCTTCAAGGCCATCACAAAGAAATGGGGAATGCCACAAATAGACCTATTCGCATCCCCCACTCATCACCAGCTCAAAAATTCTGCAACACAGGACATACCACCCCAGGCATGGTCTAGGTGGACTCTCCCTTCTTCCTTTGGAAGGCCTGACAGCATATGCATCCTTTGATCTTCCTTTGCAAGGCAGTACTGACTAGAAAAAAAAGAGGAACCTTAAGGGATAATAATCAGAGCTAGCATTGGCCAAGACAACACTGGTATCCATTGCTTTGGGGAGCATGTCCAGGGAGAATGTGGTCAATACCTGATGCCTTTGATGTTAACTCAGAACAACTACAACATCATGCACAACAAAAAAAACCTTGCAACTGACTGCCTGGAACATCACATAGCAATAACTACACCAGACCCCCACTAACTTAAAAAAGTTATCATGAAGCCTTCAGATTATCAACAAAAAGGGACAAGGTTCAAAAAGAAAAAAGGTTTGGAATTTGTGGTTGAAAGGTTTGAAATTTGGAGAACATAGATATTGCTAACATCCTAGAGTATAGATATTGTCCACAATTCTGAGGCCAGCGATACATACATATTCTCTTTTCCTATTCCTAGCATCAAGATACATGCAGTAGCTATTTCAGCAGAATACAGCTTCGATCACACTTGTCTTTTCGCATCCTCCTATCAGCAGTAGGCTCAGAGGATCAAGAATGTAAAACTGCTAGTTGAACCAGCAGCAACAGCAGATCTTCAACACCCTATCATGGAAAACTGCTTTCCTACTGGGCAATTACTTCAAAAAGGGTTTTTTGAACAGGCCTTAATGGCATGGCAGTACAGCCTCCTTCCTCTTCCATCAAGATAAGATGTCCATGAGAACTAACTAATCCTACATTTATGCCTAAGGTGGTATCCAGAGTGTCTTTACAATCCAGGCAATCACCTACTTCCGGACATAGTACAGTTTTGTACCTACCATAAATGTAGATGTCCGAACAGGATACATCTGCAGTCAGGATTACTCCCCCTCCCTTCCTCTAGTGTAACTCCTAGTATTTTACCTTCCTAATAGCTAGCTGGTGGGGGAGTCTCTTATGGTTATATATGTATATATGTGCATATTTGCTTATTTTTTGTGTTTTTTTTTTGGAAACATTGGCATTTATCCAAATCCAAAATTTAGCTCCAAGAGGGCAACTGGGGCAAGATGCTATCCTGTTCGGACATCTACATTTATGGTAGGTACAAAACTGTACTTTCTGATTCCTCCATTTGGGCTTCTCACAGAGGAACGAAGGATTCTTCATGCTTTCTGACATTGTCCCCTTCCCTTGTCCCCTTCTGGAATGCGACAGTCTCACTGGATGTTACTGTAGCGACCTGTCACAGTATGAGAGTTGATTATTTCCATTTGTCCTTCCCTATTTTCTGTTTTTTTTTTGTACGGCTCTTTCTACAACAAACTGCCATTAGTGTCCATTCCCATTTATTTTTTTAGTTCTTCTAACTACTCAAAAGAACAAGCCTTTATCTTCCCCCTCAACATAAACCCAAATTGACAGGCATTATATTTGTTAGTGTTCCCAGCCATAGGACATGTGGAGGGACAAACCATTCTTTTAACCTCCCCTATTAACCATAGTCATTTTCATTGCTTCCCACTATGGTAGGGGTGCATATTAAGTGAAGGGTGGTCCATCCTTATGGTCCTCCCTGGGAGACTAAAGGGCTTGTCACTTCCCCAGACATGGGAGCAGTTCTTCTAAATTGCAAGGCTTCCAAGAGCCCCCCCCCCCCATCTCCCTTACGGTTTTCACTTTGAAAAACATGCACTTCATTCTGACCCCAGTGTGGTTCGGGTTCATACAGAACTCCCCCTGATCATATTTCCTGCATGTCTGTCCTCATCTACCATTGATCTAGAAGTTTATGCGCAAAGCCATCAGGCTAAAAACTGCTGTTATCATCCTTGGCCCCATTTGGCATCGTTAATTTTTTGGCTTCCATCTCTCTGGTCCTTATTTGAAATTATCTCCAAGAATTAGGTAGCCCAATTCAGATCTCCTCTCTCTTTCTTTAACTAAGGGCATGGTTTTTCCAAATCCAATGATAATATGATGATCCAGACTCTCTTCTCCATACCTATGAAGGACCCTTGAACCAGTAAATAATTTTGATATAATAAAAATTCTTTCACAAAAAAAGGCTTTCACAGCTTCAGGCCTTGTATGCCAGCCTACCTACATTATTTCCCATGATGTTAGGGTGTTCCTTCAGACCAGTTCATCTTTCATACCCATAATGTTTATACCCATAATGGCCACAGAGACTGTACTTTATCAGTCCATATATTTGCCAGTTATCTCTTCTCTGATCATCTACTGTATCTTGCTGATTTGCTCTCAGTTGGTTGAAATTGCATTATTATCCTAGAACCCTTTCTATCAGATCTATGCCTACCTCATCAGCCATTCCTCTTGAGCTTACTTTGACGATGTCTGTCTTAAAGTCTCTTTGTTAAAGATTCATACTCTTGTGATGCATTACAATTTGGGCATTGTCTACAGAAGCAGTCCTTCCTTTGGGTCGACAGTGCTCCAGTATTTCCTTTCTGCAAATCCATGACTTCCTCATCTGCCTTTGTCACAGAGTCTCTTTTGCTAATATCGCTTCTACAGTCACTTGCTCAATAAACCATACTTTTGTGACACATTACAAACTTTGCATCGTCTCCAGCAGCATACCTTCCTTTGGTTCGACAGTGCTCTGGCATGTTCTTCTTTGAGGGCCTCCCAAGAGTTACATAGCTGGGGAGTCTAACCGATCAGTGAGGAAGAATGAAAAAGACCACATCAGATTTAAAAGTTATGTACTTCCCATAACCTGGTATCTGTGTTGTCCATTTTCATTCTTCCTCACCTTTCCTCCCAGCCATCTCCCGGCCTTATTTCTAGAAGGATACTGGATGATGCAGGATTTTTTTAGTTCGAGGTTTGTGTTTTAATTCTTACTTTATCTGTTCTGTCTGTATAAATCCATAGACCTAGGCAGCAAACTCGATCTGAGGGATAAGAGATAGTGTAGTGCATTATGGGAAGAGGGAGGAGCTCGAGACTAGGATCTAAAGTCTGGAAAATGCGGCCAAGTTGGATTCTAGGATTGGATCCGTAACCAAGTTGGATTCTAGGATTGGATCCGTAACCTATCAGTGAGAAAGAATGAAAATGGACAACACAGATGGACAACAGAGATGCCAGGTTATGTTAAGCACATAACTTCTAATTGTTTTATGCTGTGCAATAATTTAAAAATGTAGCTGATGTACAGAAAAATACTTTATCTTAAAATGTTTGTAGATTATAACATAGGTTCAGAGATGACGGCAGAGAGGAAGTGTTGTGATAAACAGTAGAAATATTTAGATGGAGGATGATCAGCACTCTGTAATTCAGTAAGCAACATTCTGATTAGACGTTTTCAACTAGAACATTGCTCTCCAATGTGTTCCCTGTTGTAGTTCCACATCCGGTAAGTCCAAACTTTGTGGAGGCAGCAAGCAAAAAACAATAGTGTCCAGTGCATCGAGAAAAAAATGTTGTATCTGCAGGTATCAACAATTAAAAGTTGCTGGGTAGTGCAGATTAAAGTGAATTCCTTTTTGCCTACAGTCCCTCATTGGTGGTCGAAACAGTGCCCACTTGCATCTTGTCTGCATAGAGTGGCCATTATTGAAGTAAACCACACTGTCTCCAACTTTGCTGTTTTTCCTGGACACCAGATCTGATTTGTTCTTTTAGTTTATAAAAGGTTATCGCACCAGAATGTACTTTAGTTTGCTTCTTTCTGAGAGGGGCTTGCTGTAAGACCCTTTGAGCTCTCTGTATTGAAATTGCACTTTCTGCCAGTCCTAACTGTTGAAATGGTCTGCTCGGTTAGTCAAGAGCCAGGCCACTGTACTCTGGCATGTAGATATTAGGTCAGCCCTGGTTGTAAGGTGCATCAGCTGATGGAGATCCTTGGCTAGAGATGGCACGTTAGATGTCCTCTTCCTCAAATTATTCTGGGTCATGGGGGAGCTGGAGGCTATTCTGGCATACAACCGGTATGAACAGAAAAGTAGTCCTGGACAGGATGTTATTCTATTGCAAGATGTTCAAAAACTCGCAGGCAGACCTGAAGGCAGTTTAGAGACTACCAGTTCACCAACCTGCATATATTTAGGATGTTAGGGGAAACTGCAACCTGCAATAAAACCCCACATGGACACAAGGAGGATATGCAGACTGTATACAGACAGAATCTTGGCCATGAATGAAACTGGAGAACGTAGACATATGAGACCGCAGTGCTAACCTCTGTACCAATCCATGTTTTTAAATACCTGAAACTTGTAAAATATGTTTTTTTAGTGTGAATCTATGGTTCATCACCATATGTCTGATTTTAAAAAAACACTTGGAATTGCTCCAGCATATAATTAACTAAAGTGTGGTGGAAGCCAAAGAGTTTTACTGACTGAGTGACATTCTTTCACTGATTCTTGTTTTTGTACTAGGAAATGTGTTTTTTTACATGAATACTCTGTGTGTTGTAAAGTGAGAGATTGCTTAGCTGTCAGCATTCAGTATGATGTTAAAATATAACTAACTGATTTTCTTTATCTTTTATCCTTTATAGGAGATTGTTCCATCACATCTGGCTACTTCGCCTATTTTATCTGAGGGTGCTGCTCTCTTGGAAGCACAGATGAAGAAGACCTCTTTGGACAGGAAGTGGAACTTGGAATGTAGTGGACAGATGTTGGATACAGCATCCCAAGCTGGAAGTGAGAATCCTTCAAACAGCAGCTCTGTAAAGAAAAGGAGGAAAAGGCGAAGAAAATCAAAAATTGACAGCCTGAAAAAGGAGGATATGGGAGAGTCTTCTGAAGACGAAGACATGTTTCAGATTGAAATGAGCTCCGATGAGGAGAATGAGCCCGCAGACAGCAGCAGGTCTCGTATGACTTTCCTGAATATGTACTGTGAGCTAGCTAAGGTGGTTCAGATGTGGTGATCATGAACATCCTTCCCATTTGCCCAGCAAGTGAAAGTCACCAAAGTAGTTCCCTCAAGGTTTTCATTAGTAGTGTATGGATTTAAATATGTCTGCAGTTAACTATGCTGTTGCTTCTGCAAACTGCAGGCAGGCAGTATTCTATAGTGTTTTGCAACACAAGAAACATTGGGTCATACAAACCCCTTATTTCAGAACCGTAAGGTTCAGTGTGCAAGTAAGATGAAGAATAAATATAAATAAAAAGTCCCTTAGAAAGAAGGCTAATTAAATATGGCTGGAATGAAAAGAGATGCAAGTTGGCCAACTGCATGGCTGTCTCTTAGTAGGCGTGGGAGGTTCAGTATGCAGCAGCCAGATAGACATGGCTGTACCCACCAAGCTATGCACTTTTAAATCTCTGATTTGTACTATAAAGTAGAATACACATAGTTTGGAAAGGAAGCAAAACTTTTAGGGTGAAAGGAAATTTCGAAGGTAAAGTTCTTAACTCTTGGGTGAAATCAAGTTAAATGATTAAGTTATTGGTCGATCAGTATAGGTTCATAGGCAAGTACAAGGCTATCGGCCCAAGGGCCTAAGTAAGCCTAGCCAACAAGGTTCCGTGGCTTACACCACCAAAGAAAGTTAATTTCCTGTGTCCCTGTCGAGCTGAGCCACAGAAGTGATCTCCAGGGTGTATTTCCTATTTCCCATCCACTCATCAAGATTATTCTTGAAGAGTGCTAATGAGGAACTTTGCTTGACATAGATGGGTAGCTTGTTCCAGATTATAGGAAGTCTCTGGGACAGGAATCTATCCCTCCAGCATGTCCTGTTTATTGTGGTGACAAGGTTTAGGTTCCTAGAGTGTGTAGCTTAGAGGGATTGGGATTTCTTATGGAGTAGCATGTCCAACAGCTCTGGGTTTAACATAGCTTTATATCTTGGGCAGAGATCTCCTCGGAGTAGGTGATATGCTACAGAGTAAAGCTGGAGTTTTTTGAGACGGTCAGTGTAGGGCATCTGTTTGAGGCCAGTAATCCTCTGTGTGAGGTCCTTATGTGGCCTTTCCAGCTGCTGCAGATGTCTTGTGAGGTACATTCCAAAAGGGGTATTGTACTCTATAATGGGTCTAATGAGTGCTGAGTAGAGGGGAACAATGACCTCTTTTTTTCCTGGATGAGAACCCCTTTTGTGATGAGGTGTGCCACAGAGAAGGATTTCCTGACTACTGTGGCATTGTGATTATCAAAGGAGAGACTACTGTCCACCTGGATCCCAAGGTCTCTTATCACACATTCAGCATTAAGTAGACTGCCATTTATGTGGTAGTTCATGGGTACAGAGTTTTTACCAAAGGGGATGACAATGTACTTTTTGGCATTGAGCTTGAGGCCATGCCTCTGACACCAGGCATCTGTCTCAATGTGGCCCCTTCTGTAGGATGTCCACATCATTTGGGGACTCGACTCTGGCTCCTAGTTTGCATTCATCTGCAAACTTCGTTAGCCAGAGGCCTTCTGTGTTTGCCTGTACTTCAGAGAAGTAGATACCAAACAGAAGAGGTCCCAGGACTGAACCCTGTGGTACTCCACTTGTCACTGGTTTGAAGTCAGATTTGGAGTCAGAACCCACACTGTAAAAGTTGCAATCAGTGAGCCAGTTGGCAACCCATCTTATGACGTAGGGATTTATACCTAGTTTAATGAGTTTAGCTATAATTCCAGAATAGGGGATGGTGTTGAAAGCCTTGGCGAGGTCAAGATAGACTGTGTGAACCACCTTACCCTCATCTACGGCTTTGGTGACTGCCTCAAAGAAGTCGATCAGGTTCAGAAGGCATGATCTGCGTTTCACAAACTCGAAATGGGTGGGGTCTAGAGTTTGGAGGTTACCAATGTCTTTGTTTATGAGTTCCATGATACGTTCCATGGCCTTGCAGACCAGGCTCATCAGGCTAATAGGGTGATAGTTTCCAGGATCAGTGGTGGCTCCCCCTTTGTGGAGTGGGATAACTGTTGCTGTGCGCCATTCAGTGGGCACAAAGCCTGACGTGAGACTATGATTGAACATGGTGCTTAGGTGGGGAGCAAGTTCGTTTTTAAGTTCATGTAAAATGCAGCCTGGGATGTCTGGTCCCATGGATGCTGTGTTTTTCGTTTTTGGGAGTGCAGCTTTTACCTGCATAGATGTGATTACATGGACTCTGCATTCTTCCTGTATAGATATGAGCCCTTTAGGGGGTGAGAGGGGGTAAAGATCTGCCAGGATGTTGGCAGTATTAGTTGGTTCTGTAATTTTTGTGCCGTTGTGCTGTAACTCGGAGCAGATCTGGGTGCTGCCATTGAGATTCTTGATATAGCTATAGAATGCCTTGTGGTTGCCCTTGGAATCCGTGGCAATTCTGTTTTCATAGCTAGCTTTGGAGGATCTTATAAAAGATCTCAGCTTCTTACTGAGGCTGACCAAGGAGCTCCTCCACTCATGGGATTTTACTCTCTTTTGCAACAGTTTCTTCCTTCTGTTGTAGAGTTTGTTTATGGCAGGGGACCACCAGATTGGCTTCCTGTATTTGGAAGATAGCGTCTTGGTTCTGTTAGGGATAGCATGATCCATGCACTTGTGTAAGTGCTTATAGAGTGCATTTCTGTAGAATTCAGCAGTCATAACTGTATTGCCCATCTGCATGGGTTTCATGAAGTTCACCACTTCTGTCTTAAGAAGCATGAATTTGGCTTTGGAGAGATTTGTTACCATTTTTTGTTAATGGTGGGTGGGGGCAGGATTCGGATATCTAAGGTGATTAGCGTATGGTCAGATCTGACCAACGAGGAGTTGATTTCAGGTGTGGAACACTGGTCACTCATGTTGGTAATGACTAGGTCTAAGATATTGTTGCCCCTGGTGGGGGTGTGGATAAGTTGATCTAGGGCATTGGAATTTATGAATTCCACAAAGCGTTGAGCGAAGGAGTTGGTACATGAGTAGTTTTCCCAGTTAATGGTGGGATAGTTGAAATTGCCCATTATTAGAGTGTTTGGTTGAACCCTAATATTTTCCAGTATATCAAGAAAAGAAGAGTGGGAATCCTGGGGCATGGTGGGGGATCTGTAGCAAGTTACAGTTTGTATTGCAGTTTTGCCCAGAGTTAGTTGCACTTGTATAACCTCTGATGCATTATGGTACGCAACTAGCCTGGCGGTGTGGATATCCGTAATGAATATGGACACACCTCCAACTTTGGTATTCTGGACCAGTTTAGATGGCCGAAAAGTGTGGTATGAGTTATAGCCTGGTAATGCAGGGGTGTTCTCTGGAGCCTTGGGCCAGGTCTCAGTCACTGCACAGATATTGATGTTCTCCATTTTAAGGAGTGCTTCGAGTGAGTGCATTTTGAGATTTAAACTTCTAGCATTGAGTAGCATTACCCTCAGTTTTTGCTTGCCTGTTCCTGTTATGGTAGGGAATTTGTCATCTGAACCTTGCCTAAAAAAGGCACTATAGGGGCGACAAGAGCCTTAGCCAGTATCCGGAATCCCAGGGGCGACAGGTGCATGCCATCTCTGGCAAAGCATTGTGGTCTGGCGACCATGTCGTCCCAGACAGATACTGGATCCCCTTAGAATGACACCAGAAGCTTAGCCAATTGTTGAAGTCAATCATTTTGTCCTTGTACTGCAGTATCATTCTGGGAGATGGCAGGATGCTACTCAGGGCTAGGGTCATACCTGCCTGGGCTACAAGATCAGAGAGGTCTTCCATGTCTCTTTTCATGTAGTCCAGGGAGGTACGTCTCAGGTCGTTCACACCAACATGGACAATGACAGAGTCATAATTGTACTTGAGTGACCTGAGTGCGTGGGTTATGTGGTGGATCCTGGCACCCGGTAGGCAGCTGACAGTAGCCTTCTCCTTGTTTAGCCTGGTGAATGGGACATCAGTGTACCTGACTAAAGAGTCACCTATGACTTGTGCGTTGGGTACGTTGGTTTGCCTTATGGGCTGTGGTTTATTGGCACACTGAGTCTGTGGGCTATGTGTCATTTGGGTTGTGTTGGGGGTGGAGGTTGCTTGCGTTTCTGCTTTGAAGGTCTCTGTTGCTTGAGCAAATTATTATTGAGAGCCTCTGCAAATGTTTTTGTGTTTCTATGTGTGGATTTTGGTGGTGTAGGTTTAGTGGGACTGTGTGAGTATGGTGTGGTGCAAGTGTTTACCTTCTCCTGTTGACTGTCAAGTTCAGTCTTGGTTGGAGAGAGCTTTACCTCCAGTTTGGCTAGATAAATCCCTACGTCACTCGGGTTGCCAACTGGCTTACTGACAGTACCCAGACTGTAAAAGTAGCCGACTCCAAATCCAGCTCCAGACAAGTGGAGTACCTCAGGGTTCAGTCCTGGGACCGGTCTTGTTCGGCATCTACTTCTCTGAAGTACAGGCCAACAGTAAAGGACTCTGGCTAACAAAGTTTGCAGATGACTGCAAACTGGGAGCCATTATTGAATCCCCAAATGATGTGAATATTCTACAAAAGGGCCTTACAGAAACAGATGCTTGGTGCCAGAGGTGTGGGCTCAAGCTTAATGCCAAGAAATGTATAGTTATCCCCTTTGGGGGGAAAAATGTACCCATGAATTACCACATAGGTGGCAGTGCACTAAACACCAAAAGCGTGTTGAGAAACTTAGGGACACAGGTGGACAGTGGTCTCACTTTCGATAACCACATCAGTCAGGAAATCCTATGTGGCACATCTCATCACTAAGGGCTTTTCATCCAGAAAAAAGGAGGTCATTGTCCCACTGTACACATCCCTCATTCGACCCATTATAAATTACAGCGTCCCGCTTGGTATGTACCTCACAAGACATCTGCAACAGCTAGAAAGGCCGCAGAAACACCTCATTAAAAGAATCACAGGCCTAAAGCAGATGCCCTATGCTGACAGTCTAAAAAAAACTCCAGCTATACTCTGTGGCATATCGTCTACTCAGAGACGATCACTGCTTAACATACAAGGCCATGTAAAACCCTGAGCTGTTGGAAATGCTCCACTTAAAGAAATCCCAATCCCTCAGAGCCATATGCTCCAGGGATCTAAACCTTGTCTTCACAATGAACAAAACATGCTGGAGGGATAGGTTCCTGACCCAGAGACTCCCCATACTCTGGAATAGACTGCCCATACATGTCAAGCAGAGCGCCTCCTTGGCCCTCTTCAAAAGGAACCATGACAATTGGGTGGGAGATAGGAAATTCACCCTGGGGATCATGTCAGTCACCCTGCTAGACAGGGGTCCAGGGAAGTAAATATTGTGGGAAGAAGCATTCAGGGACTTGTTTGGCTAGGCTTGTATAGGCCCGATAGCCTAGTACCAACCTATGAACCTAAGATAAGTGAGTCACTCACAGGTTGTGCTGTTGGATGGTAGGAGTAGAGGGTTGTCTGTGTACATGAGGCAATTGCTACATTGCCTCAGGATGTCCAGATTCATCAGATAGACAGGAGAGAACACTGGGAGCTGACCTTTGGACATGCCTGACTAAAAAACTACTTTCCTCTGGACAAGTGAGGAAACTGAGTATAACAGCTGTTTTTCTCTAAGCAAGTACAAAACCTGTTTTCCTCTAGGTAAAGAGGAAGGTTGAGTGCTGTAGTAATTTGTAGCTTATGTAGTGCTAACAATTTCTGAACAAGTACTGAGCATGAATAAGCAAATTCAAGTGCTAAAACTAAGGATATGTACCTGGATCTTGTGGTAGATAGGCTATCTAGTGCTTACCACTCCCACTGATAAGCTAGAAAGCATTGTTAAGCTAAATATGTCCAGACTCGTTAACTTATTTGGTCATTCCACTTCCAGTAGAGCTTCATTTCAAAGCTTAAAAAAAACTTCAATCAAAGATATCTTATTTATTAGACCCACTTCCTGGAAAGGACTTTAGTAACTCTGACGGAGAAATGGAACCAGGAATTTCTTATCCATTAGTCCTTTTCTTCTTTTACAGGAATTTGAAACTGTTGCCTATTTTTTATACTGGCAACAAAATTTAAACAATCATATTTAGCCTAAAAGAGAGAGAGGGGTGGTAAATTGATTTTAATCATTTTGATTTTGTCTTAATTCTATTTTAATATGTCCTTAATCTCTATTTCTTTTTTTTCTGTATAAAGGTTTTCATCGTATTAGAGTGGAAAGAACTTAATATATGTAAAGTATGCTGCTGTTTTTAGATTGGAAGAAAACTCAATTAGAAAAAAAGAATGCACACTATTTGTTTAATTTAACTTGTTACAGCACTTATTTAGTTTCCCTTTGCCAAAGGTAAAATTAGGTTTTGACCTGCAGTACACATTTGTCTAACTTGTATTATTGAAATTGTATTATTTGTTGTATTATTTGTTTAACTTGTATTATTGAAAAGGAAGAATCTTTAGTTTAGGTTTAGACGCACTTCAGATAACTTTGACTTGATAGAGAACAGTTATTCTCTGGCAGTTAGCAATTGCTGCATGCTCACAGAAACTATACTTATTTTTACCAAATCCTTAAATACCAGTACTTCCAAGATGGCTGCACATTGAGTATGTAACAGCTTAACTCTAGCTCTGCCAGTGTGAAAATAGAAACTCCACAGACGAGCCAGTAAAATTTTGTGTTTATGGGTAAATTTAAGGAAACTGGCTCTTAAGTATAGTGCGTAGATGCCAGGAAAACGAAATACAGAGCACTTGGAAAAAATCAGCTAGAAAAAGAGAGGAAGAAACACTGACCAGGGAAAGTTCTGCAGCTGTTCAGCAAAAAGCTATTCAAACTCCAGATGTGACGTACAGTAACCTAGAGGAAGATACAAGACAAATGCACACAGACCTGGTTAAAATAAACAAAACACTGATGGATTATGTTAACACAAACAACAAAAGGCTGGAAAAATGAAAGAAGCTTTAAACATATTCAGATGAGTTGATAAAGTTGTAAAAATCTGAGGTTGACATGAAAAAAAATCTGGCTGAATAACAGACTGCTCAGAAAGAGAAGTTCATTTAGGTTCATAGGTTCATAGATAGTTAGGTTCATAGATTAGTACTAAGCTAACTGCCCTTGCGAGCCATTTTAAGCCTAGCCAATTATCCCTTGTGAGACTCAAACCCTGCACCTTGTGTTTGTAAGGCAAACACCTTAACCATTAGGCCACCCTCTGACAGTTTAAAAAAATAATAGAATTAGAGGACAGAACATGTAGGGAAAACCTGAGATTTTTAGCTATACCAGAGATGTTGGAAGGAACAGGCTGCATTAATTTAATGAAAGCACAAATAAGCAACTGCACTGGAATTCCACAGCAGGAGTTGTTGTTTGAAAGGGCACATCATTTCTATGCTCCAAAACTGGCTATGAGAAAGCAACCTAGATCTTTAATATTAAAGATGTATTCCTACCAGCAGAAGGAATTGATTCTGGCAAAACTGTGGGAGAAAGGCAAACTACTAATAGTGGGAGACAGCAGAGTGTTTGCGGAGAATGCTTTTTAATTGTTCAGTAGGCAGAAGAAGAATAAATTCATTCCAATATTCAGGGAATGTCAAGATGCAGGTGTGAGATTCAAAGGTATTCTTCCTTGGAGGCACAAAATCATTTTTTGATGAAGTACATGCTAAGGAGGAAATACAAAAGCTTGTCCACAAAAAGCTGTGAAACGGTATGAGGTTCTGCTGCTTGTTCTTCTGGTAATAAAGACCACAGAGAAACCTTTTCCACTGTTTCAATGGAAGAATCAAGAGTACATTGGAAATGAAGCAGAGACCAGATTTGGGAGATGGAGATGAGCAGTAATAAGTCCAGTAACTTAGTGTGGAATTACAGTGCTATAATTATATTTGTGAAATATGACAGAACAAGAAAATCTGGAAATATTGGACTTTTTCAGAATTTGTTGGACTTCTGGGGGACTTTAAATTATATGCCCTACTTCATGTCATTAATGTTCAGAATGCTTTGGGGAGGGAAAGAAAGGGGAGAAAGTTAACTATAAGTAAAGAAAACATTTGTTTCTTAGAACTTTTTGTGGTGTGTGGTTTTCTTTGCATGTAAGTAAAGTTTTTCTCAGTTATTTTTAAGTGTAATGGTGATTGTAAATGGGTGCTGCAGGTCTCTTTTCCCTTTCTTTCTCCATTCTCTTTTCTTCTTCTTCAGTTTTAGGAAATGTAGGCACTGCAGTGTATAAAAAAGCCTGATTAAAAGAACATGACAAAAGAAGAATCAATGTGCTTTTTCTCATTCTTGCATGGGGGAATGATTAGATTAAGGACCTTAGATTGATTTACTAACAAGTTTTAAGAGAAAGCAACTAAGTGAAAAAGAATATTGAATATTATGAGGCTTTTTTAGCAAATAAATGTATGCTCATGTCTCCTTGGAAACAGTCTTATAGAGAAATTGACTGTATTCAGACTGTATTCAGACATGAGAACCAATCTGATAGATAAATTAGGTATAACCTCGTGGAGAGTGATTAGCTGAGGAAAAAAAGAAAAGAGAAACTGGCTAGGAGATGTTTTCTGAAAGCATTTGGGGGTTTTCTCAGCTGGAACAGCTATAAAGATGAGACAAAACCAGTTAGCACTTAGTAGAAGCACAGGCTGCACCATGCATCTTGGCATGGATAACTTTTCTTTTAGGTTAACACGGGTTTGTGAGTGTGGCTGTCAGCTTGGGACATTTGTTCCTGTTAGGAGGGTAAAATTTCACATTTGAAGATGTATATACTTTTCTGTGTTAGTATTAAATTAATAGGTTTTAGGGGGTATTGGGTTTTTGTTTTTGTTTGAGGGATATCAGTAAAACAAATAGTGTTGTAAGATGTGACATAGGCTCAAATGGATGTGGCATGAAACAACTGTATACAAGTTCAACCTGCCAGTCTATGCGTATAACACAAAAGCTGGAACTAGACATTTAACAAAAAGGTGTTATACATAAAATATGGGAATAATAACTTTTTAATCCAGTGATGCTTTCAGTAATGTTTTTAAATGTCAGTGGTCTCAAAGATAAATACAAAAAAGAAAGAATAAAGACATGCAGGTAGGTGCTTGTGTGCATGTCTGTGCCTTCTGTGAATGTTGCTTGCCAGGCTGGCAGCTTGACACCTTAAAAACACCACTGCCAATCAATCTGCAGACCGGTGATCCGCTGTGGCGACCCCCAATGGGGAAAAGCCGAAAGACATTGCTAGTGAACGATATTAAAAAAATGTAGAGTGCAACTAGCTATGTTGCAGGAGACACACTTGGAAATAACTGAACATTTGAATTTGATAAAGGTTTTCAGCATATTTATTCAGCAGATATCTGGGGAAAAATGAAAGGAGGAGTATTTATATTAATTGCAAGGGGAGCTCCAATAATGATAGAAGAGGATAAAAAAGGTAATAATGGCAGATTTGTAGTGCTAAGGGGATACTGGCAAGGGAGGAGTTAACATTGGCATGTAGTTGTATCTCACCTAAAACTGCTGTAAAGGAGCTTAAGAAAATGTTGGGAGAAATAACAGTTTTCAACAAGGAATATTACTTGTACATGGGGACTGGAATTTGATTTGCAGCAATGAACATGTGCCTGGAGAGAATCCAGAAGGGAAAGTATAACAAAGGAGGGTAGATTTTTGAAGAAATTTATAAAAATATTTGGCATGAAAGATGTGAATTCAGTAATGGGAGTTTGGAGTGAATTTGCATATTATTCCCCAAGATATAAAAATTGGGCTAGGTTAGACAGAATTTACATTTCACAGGAACATGTGCATTTAATTGAAGGTCTTGAAAGGCACCCAATAACTATTGCAGATCATGTGCCAATAATAACTAAAATAAAACACATGGTAATGAAATAAAAATGAGACACTGGCACTTTCCCACTTATCTGTTGGAAAGAGAAAAAATTAAGGAATGGGTAGTGGAATTTATTTAGGTGCTATTCAAGAGGCTAGAAATTACTTCTGAAAATTTAGCTAGGGAGTGGGATAAAATGAAGGTGGAGTTTAAAAATAAGGTGGAAATAAAAGGAGAGCTATGGCTAAGAAGTAACGAGAGTTATTTAGAGGGACTGACAAATGTTAGTGTTGCAGAATAGGAGGAATCTCACAGAACAAGAAGAGGATCAATTGCAGAATGCTAAGCTGAAAATAAGGGATTCCTCGATAATATACACAAGTTTAGAAAGATTGCTGTTGAGCAACTGTTTTTTGATGATAACACTAGAGCACAAAAACTTTTAGCACAACAACTCTGGCAACAGAAAGTAGCAAGTGCTTAGGGAGCCTATAACAAGGAGGATAACAAGATCCTGTAGAGATATTAGAAATATTTTGGAAATTCTGTCAAAGTGTGTATAAAGCAGAGAAATATTGAAATCAAAAAGATACAAATAGAAATGTTTATGGAAAAATTAAAAATGCCAAGGTTAGAGGTAGATGAGGCTCAATTACTAACAGGATAGGAGGAGATGACTTAAACTGTAATGTATAAAATGTACAGGAAAGTTCCCAGGAATAGATGGTATTCCTGTGGAAGTTTGGAAAGTAGTAGTGAAAAAAAGCTGATAAAGATCCGGAAGATTTTTTTAACAGTATTTTAAGAGGAGGAGAAGTGCCAACATCCTGGAAGAAAGCAGTGGTAGTTTTAATACCTAAAGCGGGGAAACATCCATCCGATCCAGCTTCATACAGGCCCATTTCAATACTAAACTATGATTATAAAGTATGGCATGGATATTTTTACTAAAAACAATTTAGAAAGAAAACAACATAAGCTTCTGGGGGGGTGCACGAGATTATGCGGGTAAGTGTACTTATTCTTCACGCCCTGCAGTTAAGAATTTGGACTCAAGCTTTGATTTTGACTCAAATGTTAACTCAGTTTTGGATTTTTCAAATGCCTCAGTAGTGGTGGAGCAGGATAATGATTTTTTGGAGACTTTGCCCTCTGAGGAGGTCCGAAAGACTGGCCCAACAGAGAAGTAGTTTTCAGGGACTTAATTCCTTTATCCCACTGGGGAGATAGACAGTGATGCAACAGAAAGGCAGGAGGAGGGGGAACTGATGCAACAATCGAGGAAAAAAACAAACTTTTAAGTCTGAGAGTTCACTCGCAACATCGTGAATGTGCTTTTAATGCTTGTAATTTGAGCTCCGTTTCACTGACTCCAGTCCATTATTCCCTATCGAGTAAGGGATTTACTTTTGTACCTTCATTTAAGACCGATGTGGACAAGTTGTTAATTAATTTAAAGTTGTACACAAAGAATTTGTATTTAAAACTAGTCTTTGGTTCCAGCATTTGTGATGTCACTGGTTTGAAAAGAAAAAGTATTTGTACTCCACCCAAAAACCCTAGTGTTTTAGCCTTTGAGTCGTCTTGCAAAAATGTGATTAGGAGCTTGTGCTCGAAACACAAGGGTTGTTGTTGTTGTTGTTGTCTTTCGGCTTTTCCCGGTTAGGGGCTGCCACAGCGGAACTCCGGTCCGCTAATGATTAGCAGTTGATTTTCATGAACGCCGAGGTGCCAGCTTGACGTTCAACCTTCAACGAAGGCACGCCCATTTACGCATGTCTTTCGAACACCCACCCAACTGCTGGGAGGACATGCAGACTCTACACAGAAGGCACTCCCCGCACTCCAGCCGGGAATCGAACGGGAGAACCTCTTGTTGTGAGGCAACAATGCTGCCGCTGCACCACCGCGGAATAGACACAAGGGTAATTTGGATAATATAACACAAGATCAAAGGGCTGTTCTTTATGAATTGATACACAATAGAGATATTAGAGTAATGAAACCTGATAAAGGTGTGGGTGTAGTTATCATGAACCAATTTGATTATTCTTGCAAAGTGTTCGATATATTGAATGACTGTGTTACATATGGTAGGATTTCAAAGAACAAAGTTAATGTGGCCTTTGCCAAAATTGACTATTTTTGATTTGATACAGTTAGTCAGGATGCCATTACACAACAAGAGTTTAAGGTGAAAAAAAAACACATATCCCTTCAGTTTTTGGTATCCCTAAGGTAAACAAAAATGTTGACCTCCTCTAAGACTTATTGCAGCTCCCATGGGGGTCTAAAACTGAACAAACAGCAGCTTAAATTGATTTTCATTGTAAGCATGCATTGTTTAATATCTCATACATACTTCATGGCACCTGGCACCTGTTGGAGTTGGTCACTTCTTTAGACATTAATGCAGACACATCATGGTTAACCATTGATTTTGCCAACGGATTTTGTGTGCTACCCCATGACATTGGTTTAAAGTTCTTTAATGAAGTTCTTTTCTGATATGATTTGTTAACTGACCTTATGGAGATTGTTCTTTATTAACAGTTTCATTTATTTTGAGAGGTAACTGTTCCATCAGACTTCAGGTGTTGCTATGGGTGCCAAGTGTGCACCCATTTTTGCAAATCTGGTTTTAACTGAATGGGAAAGGAGATTTGTTTTTACCTCTCCTTTTTTTCTTCATGTTGTTTTCTATTTTCAATTTTTAGATGGCATATTAATTGTGTGGAAAGGAGAAGATGAACTAATCCCTTTGTTCATTGAGTACATAAGTGGTACTTCTTCCTTTTTAAATTTTACCTATAGATGTCATAGGCACACGATCGCTTATTTGCATGTTTGTTTATACAAAAATACCATGGACAATAGACTTCTTTCCACTGTTTACTGTAAAAACAATCAAATTTCTTTTTACATTTCAGTAGCTGCCATCCTTTATTTCAAAAGAAGAGTGTGGTCAAAGAACAAATGGTCTGGCTTTCTAGGTTGATCACATTAGATAACATGTTTGTACTTGAAATGGACAACTTGATCAATATGTTTAAAGATAGAGGATACCCACTCTTTTGTTACAAAAATTTGTGAAGAAGTTAGAAGAGGAAGATCTAGTAGATTTTCTCCTATTTTAAAACTAGAAGGCATGTCTTAACACCTTGGATGCTTATGGTAGAAACAGAGATGAAAAGAGAACTGTCATGGTTGTGCCTTACAACTTTGATGCTCCTCCACATTTATAAAATATTGGAATTGGCTTGAAAAACAGCGCTTCTTGCTTGATATGAGGATAAAATTAGGTAACGCACTGAAAGTATTGTATGGCAGGGGTGAAAACTAGAAGGGATGGTTAGAAAACAGGCCCCAAGTAGAGAGTTATAGACATAGTTCAAGTATGGGTAAGTGCAGTAGTTGCAAGTTTTGCAAATATATAAGTGATGGTCCATATGGGATGGTAAAAAATTAGATCAAAACTGTCACTTGCCCAGGGATATGTAACTATTAACTCTAAAATGATATTTACCTTGCTTCTTGCATTTCCTACCATGTATTTTACATAGGTAAAACTGTTAGAAAGCTTAAGAAGCTTATAGGTGAACACGTCAGTGATATTAAAAACTAAAAGACTGTGAATGCTTTGTTTCGACACTCTGTGAAATGTAACAACTTTAAGAGGTTTTTATTTTTATAATCAATAAAGTTCCTGTTGATGAAATGGGAGATGATGAAAGCATGCTGGAATACAAAGAGGTATTGTGGCAACTCAAGTTAGATGCTACTAATGAACCAGGTATTAATGATAACATTTCTTTTGTAGGCATTCTTAAGTTGAGGGCTGGATTAGTATAAACATTACTGTGGCTAGTTATTATGTGTTTTTTAGGTTCATAGGTTCATAGGTTCATACTAGGCTATCTGCCCTAGGGCATTTATAAGCCTAGCCAGAATGTGTTTGTTTTTTACCAATTTTAATTTTAATTTTTTTTTGCCTTGCCCTTTGCCTTTGTTATGCTCTGCCTCTGTCTAACAGTGACACAGAAGTGATACCCCCGTAAACCTCACCCATCCATCATTCCACCATTCAAGACACTGAGGGAGTCAGTGAGGACTCTGCCCTTGGACTGTGATTTTTGTATTTTTTGAAGGGAGGAGAAGGGAGGCCTCATCTGTCCCATCCAGTCCCTCCTTATTTCAGTGCAGCGGTTCTGAGTCTCTCAGCCAGCGTGGCCAGGTGGGATTTTTCTTTTTCTGAGGTGCAGCATGTCCATTAATTCAATTTTGAATGGCCAGGTTGGACAAATCGCACAGATCGGCCCTGAACAGGCGTGGCCTGATGAGTAGAGAGTAGAGTTGGAGTTTTGGGCAGCATATGGCATCTGTTTGAGCACTTTGATCCTTGAGAGTGTGATGGACTTGGTGTCTTTGCTTCCAGGGTCTGCAGGTTGTGTAAGGTAAGGCATAATGAAAGGGGCATGAACTCTCCATATGAGGCCTGATGAGGGATGAGAGAAGAACGATGATAGACCTCCCTGATCTAGATGTGAATCCATGATTGCCACTATATAAAATTGTTTTTTCTAAATTATCTTTTTTACACCAGGGGTCCTCAAATGAGACTGCTATCAAAGTCCCTAATTACTTCCCTTGGTCCTTAATTTTACCTTCTGTATTGGTAATTTGGACCTATGTGGTAATTTGATGGGAGCTTTTTTGTTTTTGCGCCAAAGGCGATGACTAGGCTTGGCTTTTACTTGTTGCTTGAGGCCTGGCAGGCCCTTTGAGGATGTTTGTTTCCCTGAGGGAGGATGTTGGGTTTGCGTTTGTGGAGAGTTGTCCCATTATGGTCCAGTCCTGTTCCTTCTCATCTGCCTAACTTGGCCAAGAAATATATAACCCCAGCTGGAGCTCCACTCCATAGAAGTGAACCACCAAGCTCCCAGGGAGTAGCCTTGGAGGATGCATTGGGTCACTGGTAACTTTCAACCCATCTTCCAGCATAGGAGTCCTTTCTAACCCAGTGGGTTCTGTGAGCCGCCCCGGTAGGGTGTGGTATCTAAGGAGGGGGTTATTAGTGCCGCTGGGTATTGTATTCCGCCATCAAGTGCCTGGGGGCTGTGATCAACTTCCCTTCTTGGTGTAGGTTGGCTGTGTGGACCACCTCAAGCTTACATCATAGGCCAGGGTGAGGTTTTCCCACCAAAATAAACCAGCAGGATCTGGCAAGGATCTGTCCCCAAACCCAATATTCCCATAGGAGCATGGCTTTGTCTGTCTGTAGTTTCCTTTCCTATTTATGAGGTTCCACCTGATTTGCAGGTTAGCTTTGCACTGTTGTTATACACCTCGTGGCATGGATTTCCAGGGATCCGCACCTTGCACCACTTTGTGGAGTAATGTTGCTGTAATGCTCTTCTGGGTTTAGCTTGTTTTGAGTAGAGCTTTTATGTTGAACAGTAGTTCGTTTGCTTAGTAGCTCTTGGTCTTCATGATGCTGTGTCTGCACTGGCCCAACCGTTCTGATCCACTGGGAGCTGGATAGATAAATTTGCAGAGGCTGCCTTATCAGAGGGCTTGAGATGTTTGGGATTGCAGCTTTACCTGGGGGGGTTGAGTGTGGAGGGGAATGTTGGTGAAAATTTGTTTTTTCCTGTATGTTAGGAATGTCCTGTTGTCTTTTTTTATTTTTTTTCATAACTCAACTAAATAGTGTCATTATCTGGGAATTCCCACCCAGGTTCCTTTCTTAACAGAGTGCCCTTAAACGATTTATGAGTTTAGTGTCCTGTGCAATTACTTTGCAGAGCTGGCCTTAGAGATTTTTTTGCTTGCCCGTCCAGTTTTTGCTAATACTGATCAGAGATGCTGTTTAGGATGTTTGCATCTTTTCTTGAGATTAACTTTTTTGCTTGATATGAACTTTTTTTATTTATGTATTTCTTTAAGAGGGAAGGCATACTAATTAAGGATGTTTATGATAATTTACAGTAACTGATGATGTCACCTTTAATCTTTAGTCTTTTTCAATGCTATCTTTTATTACACTGTAACTCCGACGAAGCCTGTTTTGTAGGCGAAAGCACTTAGTTCTGTGTTTAAACGTTTCTGAACACACGTCCGTGGTGCTGTTATTTTTTGTTTTTATTTTTGTTTGTTTTCTCTTTTTATTTATTTATTTATTTTTTGGTTAATAATTATGATTAGCTCTGTGTTGAAGTGGGCAGTGGGTAGTACGACTATCATATGACGTGGTACGCATAGGAAAAACATCTGTTTAACAAAATTCGTCTGTCATTTTGTGTGGCATAAGACATAATCATAGGCAGAGAACGCATAGCCTGTCAGCTTGATGTCAGATCACAGAATGTACAAAGTGACTGGGCCACGTGGCCATTTACCTTTCCTATTACTCACGCTTAGACCTTACCTCCTTTTACAAAGAGTGATAGGCCAATCATACTTTGGAGTATGCTTACAACTACCCATCCAACTAATTTCTCCTTAAAAGAAGATAATATGTTGGCATTGTTTGATCTGAAGATGGAAGTTTTTTTCAGAGATAGGGTAGTCATTGCAAAACAAATCTGTCTCTCTTCTGTAGTTTGTTTGCTGAAGCAGGTTCATATCTGGCTCTTCTGTTTACTGGACTGTCTTATTTGTGGAAAAATTAGATCTTTGACTGCCAGATCCCTAACAGCCTAGAAAGCAAGGCACAGTTCACCCCTAAGTAGTGTATAGGGCAGTGAATACAGGCACTAGGCTTCCAGCCTCTCTTGGTTGCTCAGGTTTTTTAGAACCATGATCTTTTTTGTTCTGAACCTTTGGCATATGCTTAGTAAAATATATCTCAAAAAGGGCACTGGATTCAATGATAGGCCTGATCAGTGCAGAATGTAGAGGGGTTAGGACTTTGTTGGATCTAGAGGAAATATCGGGTCTATATTACGAGAGCGAATATACTGTTAAGCGAATACTAAAACCCCAACACCTATTGCACGAACCGCTAATATCCTGAACGCACTAAACCGCAAAATTTTAAATGTTGAACTGTCATACTCGGCCAACCCCACCACCCGCTACATACTACCTACCCAAACAAAATAAATAAAGCACATACATACGCTAACCAAACCCTACTTCTAACCCTAAAGTAAAGCACAAACACCCTACTTCTACCATACACTAAACCCCACTTACACAACTATCTATGCACTATCCTTAACCCCTCCCTAACCCTAAGGTCCTTAACTACCGCACACTTCCCATACATAGATTTATCCAAACAAAATAAATAATCCACATACATACATTTAACAAAACCCTACTCCTAACCCTACACTAAATCTAACATACATAACCTATCTATGCACTTACCTTAACCCGCATCCTAACCCTAAAGTCCGTAACTATCCAACACTTACCTTATACAGCTATTCAACAGACGGGCCAACCATGGTAATTCGACATTTTCTGAAATTGCGGTTTTGGAAGTTCGCTATAAGTCCGTTTCACGCAATACGTGTCGACGTTTACGTATTTGTGTAAATGGACTTTCGCTCAGCTAATATAGACTCGGAAGTATCCATTGTGATCATCTGCGCCAGATAGAAGGATTTACTGTCCACTTCTGCAACATGATGATCAAAGGAGAGGGGACAGGAGTTATCTACACATATTCCATGGTCTCTCACAACATCTCCATTTTGGAGTAGGCTGTTTTCTATACTGTAAACTGATTGAAGGAGTTGTTTACCACATGCAACAGTGTAGCATTTTAGCCTGTTTTCAGAGCACCAGCCATTAACATGTGTAAGTTAGCTTTGTAGCTTCCACATAACAGAAAGAGGTTTGAGTATGGCATCACTTTTGTCATTTATAGACTTTTGGTTAACCAGAACTCCATGTTTTTGATTTGGAGATGTGGAGCCAGCTGAAGTGCTTTGCACCTCATAAACTTCACATTCTCTGTCTGGAAAGTACAAGAACAGAGCAACACATTTATGAAGTGTTCAAACTCCAAGTAAACAAGATGAAAAGACAGTCAGAAGTGAATGTGATTTTACTAAATGCCAATGTCTCAGCAGTTAAATGGGTGATGTAGAGGTAGTTCTCTGCTTTGAGTTGAAATTGTTACTGCCAGTGAAAAGTGGCTTAAAGATCCAGAACGCATATAGCAGAGGATAGGATGCATCTCCTTTAATTGCTGCAAATCTAGGTGGTGGTGGTATCTCTGCAATTAAAAGAACACCTAAAAGAAAAAAAACAAGAAACTGATTTGGACTACATGTTGTTCATACAGTAGTAAATATCAAAGAACCGTTCATCTGTCCATTTTATTAATCTCTTATCATGTTGAAGGTTGAGGTGGTAACAAGTTGAGCAGGGCAAATTAGACTAACGTTTCCACAGCAATGTTCTCCAGTTTCTACTGGGGCATTCCAAGGCATTCCCCAGTCAGCTGGGAGATGCCCAGAAAAGACTTGAGTTATTGTTGTTTTTGAATATTCTGCTAGTAGGCTGTATGTGCCACACCTCCCCTGAATGGTGCCCAGACTAAATCAGCTCACCCCTCTCAATCCTGAGGAGCAGTGGCTGTACACTTTAAGTACTACTAAGAGACCTTCATAGGTAAATAGTAGGCTATCAGTCTGCAAACCATTACAAGCCTAGCCAATAACCAGAGGCCAGAATCAAACCCTATACCTTGTATGTGTGAGGTTAAGACCTTAACCATTACACCCCCCCACCCCCAAGAGATCTTCTTGGATTGCCAAGATCCTCACTCTGCCTTGGAGAGTGGTCCTAGCAGTCCTCTGAAAGAATGTTAACTTCATCACTTAAATCCTTCATGTCATTGTTTCAGCCACTGCCAGTGGTTCATGGCCATAGCTGAGGATGGGTTATAGATTGGTAAATTGAGAACTTGTTACTAGGACTTCACTACCACAGTCTGGTACAATACCTGGAGTACTGCTGCCACTGTAAACTTAATCTAGTCAATCTGCCATTCCCCTTTCTCCTTATTTGTGAACAAGGCTGTGAGATACATAAACAGTTTCACTTAAGGTGGTGTTCCCCACCATCTGTAGAAATCAGTCCACTCTTTACCGGAATAGAACTATAACCTTCGATTTAGAGGTGCTGATTCTGATCCCAGTCATGAAACACTCCGCAGTAAATTGCTCCAATAGATGGGGAGATCACAGTCTCTCAAGACCAAGAGGATATTATCATCATGGTTACCAAACTAACATGAGTTAGTGCAGCTATTTTCTTTGACTCATTGACTGGTAAGATAAAACAGCATTCATTTATTTTCCAGTGATAAAGCACTAAAATTCCAATTAAGGTATATGACAGATTAGAGCAGTCTACAGTTACGTGATATATAGAGGCAAATCAGACTCCAGCATCACCATTTGATCTGATGTTGTTAATTTTCTTCCCATTCATTACGGATGGGTTCGGTTTGGAACCGAGTCGGCCTGATACCAAGCTTGCGCCATCCAAAAATTCTTGAGCTAAGCTTCTACCCACAATGCCCTTCTCCCAGTTACCTCAGATCTCATTTGCTGCATAGCCGTAAAGCTGCATTTCAGCCGAGCTCTCAGCTAAGTGGAAACTTTTTGATATCTTGTATGATTTTTTTTTGTCACTTTTCTTCTCAATAGTGATTTATATTGATAACTCTGTATATATTTGCAGTTATATTTAGGCTTCACTCCTGCTTCTACCCGGTTGGTAAACTTTTAAGTACCGTTGGTGGTATGACCTTCTCTCTCTACCCTTGTGGTATTCCTTGAATACCATCGTTGGTATTTCTTTTCTCTTTCCCTTTTATCTGTCTAGATGTGTGTTTCTGTTTTGTTGTTTTTCATAGATAGTGTGTCTATTTGTATAGGTTTAGACATAAAGATAGCAGAGCTTACAATTTTTCTATAGTACTCTAAAACCTTGATTGTTGTGTTTAAAATTTAATGATGTCTGATAAAAAGGGTAGATCGGGTTTCAAACATTGTGCTTCGTGTAAGGGTAAACGGTTGAATAGTGACTCTCATGATGATTGTGTTTATTATTTGGGGGTGGCCCATCTTTCTGTGCAACCTCCCTGTGTGATTTGTCAAAGTTTCAGTCAGCGCACTTTGAATGAGCGCAAGAATAAGTTGATCCTGAAGAGCTTACTTTGTTGCCTTTTTTCAGAGGCCCTTTCTGCGACGGTGGTCTCAACCCCTCCTATTAAGGATAAGAAAAGACCCCCTTCCGGTTCCCTCTTCACCCTCCAGTGATCAGGGCAAGTCTGTGAAACCTAAAATGCCAAAACTATCTTCGGAGCAGAAGTCTGCCTCGGCAGCACCGACCTCTTCTGCTTCAGCTATGACTGTTACTATGTCGGTGCCAGCTTCGGCTCCGATTTTGTCTCTGGCACCGACTATCAACCTCGCTACGAATTCAGCACTGGGTGCCACTTCAGCACAATGCACGCCTTCAATGCCTGTCTCTGCAATTACAATTGAACTTTTTGTATTGGCTCCGAGTGCCCCTTCGGCACCGAGCTCTTTTATGGCCCTGACAAGAACGGATTTGACCTCACAGCTTTTTGTCTCCAAACTTGAGACATCGGTGCTAGTAGATTCCACACCACAGACCTAATACTTTCCATCCGTAGACCGTTTTCTAGGGCAAGTGTACAGTCCATTCCTAGAATGACCTGACTCACCGTCGGGAGTATCCACTAGATCCACCAGTAGCCTTTCAGAACTTGATGTGCTTCTTGTGGATCAGCTGTTGGCAGCCGGAGGGATACCCACTCCTTCCAGGACACATCCTTCTGCAGGTCTTGGGTTGACTTCTCCACAGACTCCATCCTATTCTCCTCTTTTGACCATGCTGGTTCCAAAGACTTCTGCTCCGATGTCCTTTTCGGAATCCCCTGTCTCGACACCTGTAGTGGACTTCACTCATTGGGGCTCCAGGACTGTCCTTTTGGTCCTCTGTTCCCACTGACCCAGTCCTTCCTTAACCCCATGATTGGGCTGCAGGCTCCACAGTTCATGGCACGGTTCAGAGTGTTTCTTCAGTTCCATCCTCGGTGCAGGGAGCTTTGTCTGCACTGATCCTGCTTGAGGCTCCATCCTCGCGTGCAGGTTCGACAGAGCGGGGTGTAACCCCGGTTCCGGGCTCCCATCCCTCTTTGGGATGAACTGCTTTCCATGCTGTGGAGAGGGGACCTGCTTCTGGAAGAATTGTGCTGACATCGGATCCCCAGATTTCTCCCCCTGAGCTACTGCTCACACAGGCCACCTACTGGGGACATGGGCAGGAAAGCTGCAGGAACCCCTGTTGCAGGGTGGCTACTCTTCCTAGTCCTCCTCAGAAGCCCCCACAGAAATGATTGAGCAAGAGGAAGTACGTAGACTTGCCTGAGGAGTCTCTAACAGAGAACACGGATTTCAATGATGGTGAAGGGTCCCCACAGTCACCCCTAATTAAGTCTCCTTAGGAGACATCCTTGAGATGCTGAAACAGAGGGGTGACTGGAAGCCCACTAATCCTACTTTTGAGGAATCTGTGTTTCTGCAGGCTTTCTGTGCCCAACCATCTACCTCTTGGGTGACCCCGCCTGCAGATGAGCTAGTTCAGCTTGTGGTGCAGCGCACTTGGAAGAACCCTGATTCTGTTGAGGCGATTCCTTGGAGACCGGACAAGATACTTTCTCCACCTGAGAAAAACTCACATTGGTCCAGAGGTTTACCAGTCGATGCTATGGTGGTGGTGGCTGCGGCCACGAAAAAGTATCTTGCTGAAGAGAGTCATACAGTCGACCCACCCATCAGGGAGTCCCAGGCCATGGACAGATTGAGGAAGTGAGTCTTTGCATCAGCGACCTTTGCCATATGGTCCCTGAACTACTTGGCACATTTTACGAGGCTCCAAAGAGACTTGATCTCCAAACTCTCTGGAACATTCACAGGACAGGTGTCTGACGAGGTAAGGGATAAAGTTGCCTCACAGCTTGCAACCCTGGAATCTATCTCCAACTCATCCATGAGGTTGCTCTCAGATGCAACTGAAGGGGTGGCTAGAGCTGCGGGTTCAGGCATAGTTATGAGAAGCCATGCCTGGATGTGCATTTGTGACCTCGCGGACCTCTTCAAGTCTTCCTTCCTGAATGCTCCCATCAAAGCATCTTCCCTTTTTGGCTCCAAGGTGAAGGACACTCTGGCCAGATGTGAGCAGGATGGTAAGACCCTGTCTGCAGTAGGTCTGCGGTTTTCTAACCCTCAACATTTCTTTTCCAGGAACCAGAGGAGTGGGAAAATGTGGCACAAAAAATCTCAGGGTCCTTTCCATGCCATGCGTGGTGATGATACCCACAGGAGCAGAGGGTGTAACAATTGTGGAAGAGGCCCTTATTGAGGCAGGGGTGCCCACGTAACCAAGAACCCATGGATTCTTTCTATGGGCGGCCTTATCAGTGCTACTGAAGAGCGACCTGATTGCTTTCCTCTGGAAGCAGTTGGGAGTCATTTCTCTCTGCACCAAGCTGTCTGGCATTCTTAACCACCGATTGTTGGGTGCAGAATATCATAACCAGTTGTTACACCATTCCCTCACCACGTATCCAAAACTTCCTGACGTTACACCCAGTCAAAGGGAAGAAGCAGCTTCAGAAATAAACAAGCTGTATCAAAAGAGTCATCCAGTTAGTCCCACCAGACCAATGCAGATACGGATTTTACTCAAGATTCTTTTTAGTGCCAAAAAAGACAGGACTGGAGACCCATTCTGGATCTCAGCAGTTTGAACAAGTCTGTTGCCCAAACCAAATTCTGGATGGTCATGGTTCAGTCCAGTCTCCCTTTTCTAAGGAAAGGCGATTGGATGTGCCCGATAGATCTCCGGGATGTCTGTTACCACATCAAAATGAACAAACACTTCAGGAGTCTACTTCACATCTGGTTAGGAGCCAATCATTACCAGGTGTTCTTCGTGTTTCACTATTACAGTCATCACGTTTGGGTTATCTGCATGCAGTAGCCCTCAGTCGGCCTGATTATCAAAGTCTTGGGTCCTGCATCGGTTGCTGTCTCATCTTCCATGATGTCGGGTAGTCAGGAGTATAAAGCATGCAGCCGACACCATTACATCAGTCTTTCTTGCCGTCCGGTGCCCGAAGCAGAAGCAGTTCGTAAGTGCCAGTCGACCGACTCCTGAAATTTTCATTTTCGAGTTTCAGAACCGAAGTCTTCAACTAAGCTAAGTACCCTATTGGGGAAACTTTTTCTTGCTCTAAACCGATGTCAGTAAAAGTTAACAATTGTATTTCTTGTGGAAAGCAAATACCTCATAAAGATTTTCATTCATACTGCATTCCTTGCTTAGGCCCAGACCACGACGTACCTTGCTTTTGGTTTTGTGCCTTATTTAAACAACGAACTATTCGTCGTCGGTTTATTTATGCTTCTAAATATTTGGTACTCAGTTCAATTATCCAGAAATGGCTTCAGTAAGCCATCCGACTACCGACATTCCGACAAAACACAAAGATAAAGACAGAGATAGACCGCATAGGTCCAAAGCTCCTAATGACGCTTCTCCTAAGCTAGTCGCCAGTTCGCCGTTACTTAGTGAGGCTCTTTCTCAGCCCCTGATACCCACTACTTCAGATTCGCAGGCCTCTACTGAGACCCATTCAGTGTCCGGTATGCCGTGAGATGCTTCTTCAACTGTGGAACCTGCGGATGTCTCTACCTTGGATGGGTCCAGAGCCACTGTGCAGGCACCAGCTTCTGGTGGTGTATTCAGGCCTACTGACTTGTATGTTAAATTGATGCCATCTTCTTCTTCAAGGCTTAAAACTCAATCCATGCCTAGAAAGCCGACGCCCAGACCATATGGTCAGGCCTCTGTGCCTAAAAAACAAATGATAAGAATGGCTGAAGACTTTATTACTCTAATCAGGGGAAGCCACCCTTCCCCTCTAAGAGACCTAGGACTGAATGATTCTTCTGATCAAGACTCTGAAATTTCTGTTTCCTCTGATGACCAGGATTTACCCTTATGTACCTATGAGGATTCTGATGCAGAGGACTGCATTCCCTCTGCTTCCTCTCCAGAGGATTTCTCTTTTGGTGAAACCTTGCATACTCTTAGGGAGCATTTTCGCTGGGAAAGCCAGGATTACTCTGACTCTAAAAAGAGGCTTAGGGATTTCTTACTCCTGGCCGAACACAGACCTTTATCTATCCCCCCTGTACTGTACATTGTTGATGATGCCTTTTCGGAATCTAGCTTTGCCCCTGACTCTTTACTTTCTGCTCCCAGAAAACCTGATAGGTATTACAGGGTTCCTGACTCTCACAAGTCCCTCTTTAAAAATCCTACTGCAGATCCTGAGACCATTTCACAGGGACCCAAGGGCATAAAGGCTACTACTGCCAAAAATCCTACCCCCTCTGATAGAGATTCCAGGGCGCTGGATAGATGGGGTAAGAAGGTATACACTTCTGCAACCTTGGCCATTAGGGCCTTAAACTGCCAGTTTCATAAGTTAAAGTATCAGCAGCAAATTATTGGATTGCTTAAACAGAAAATGTTGTTGATTCCTGACTGTGCTGAAAATAAAGATTTACAGGATTTAATGCATTCTTCTGAACAAGTTTGAAAACATACTTTGCAATGTGGTTTTGATTCATTAGAGGCATCTTGCAGGGCTGCTGTCACTGGGTCTGTACTTAGAAGGCATGCTTGGCTTAAGGAGCAGTCTTTGCCAGATCATGTTAAAGCTAAATTGCTGGATGCTCCCTTAAACCAAGACCGCCTGTTTGGCAACAAAGCAGAAGAAGTACTTAAAAAGATGGAGGAAAAAGCTAAATCTATGCAAACTGTTAAAGATTTCCTGCAAGTACAGCTTGCCAGATGTAGTTGGCATTGGCTCTCTAAGAATTGGTCCTTTCCTGCCTCTTCCAGGCCTTCTCAATCCAAACCCAGTACCAGCAGAACATCCAGGCTTCAGTCCCAAGGTACTCACAGGACTAAGCATTGGGAAGGCTTCCACTTCCAAAGCAGGGAGTAGTAAGACTCCCCCCTATGGTAAACTGTCTCAATGACTTAACTTTAAAACTTCCAAGCCCTTCACAACTAACTGTTCCTTTACTGGGAAAGATTGCCCTCCAGGCGGGAAATATGTCTACAAAAAAGCATTTCTACAAGATAAAAAGAACTTCTTCATCCAATTACAGCAATCATCCCTTAAACAACCACAAAAATTTTGGGCTTCAATTAACAAACTGCTATCACCAGGCAAATCACCCACACCTAATCCATTAGGCTCCAACCCTGATAACCCTACACAAACAGCAAATGACTAACTCTTTCTTTACCACCTCTATACTAAATCTAGATAATCATCTAACCCCTGATACCTCTAAACTCTCCGATTCCAACTCCACACTTCCCCCATTATTCCACCTTGAACCTATACCTACCTCCTATATCTGTTCCCTACTCCAAAAATTAAAACCCTCTACCCCCTCAGCTGACAAACTACCTGCAGAATTCCTCCAGATAGGAGCCAAAGCTATTGCCTATCCCATCTCCTTATTAATCAATAGAACCATAAAAGAAGGCACAATACCATCTATCTGGAAAATCTCATACATTATTCCTCTCCATAAAGGTGGCAACTCCATTGAGTTCTCCAACTTTTGCCCCATAGCCCTACTCTCGCCTCTTGCTAAAATAATGGAAAAGTGTATCCACAAACAACTACTAAACCACCTACTCCACCACAATCTCCTAGCAAACTGTCAGCACGGCTTCCGACCATTTCTTTATCCTTTACTAACTGTATCAACAATAATCACAATAAAAATCACCTTTCCTCTGCTTTCTTTGTCGACCTATCAAAAGCCTTCAACATGGTTACTCACCAACTTCTCCTCCACCTACTGAAGTCCTTCTCACTTGACACTCCTGCCATGAACTGGTTTACATCCTACCTTGAAAACAGACAACAGGCATTTCTCTGGCAAAACCATCTTTCTGACCTCCTTCCTACCTCCCTAGGTGTTCCCCAAGGCTCCATATTAGGTCCTCTGCTGTTTTCCATTTTCATAAACGACCTTCATCTTTCTACCCCACTGTCTACTTGCATTCAATACGCAGATGACTCCACTATCATCTGTTCAGGTACATCCCAAAACGAACTTCATACTCTTACACAAAAAGCTTTTAGCACAATAGAAGAATGGTTTTCTAACCACTGTCTTCTCCTCAACCCCAAAAAAACCAAACTTCTACTCTTCACACCCTCCCACTTCTCCACCCCTCTAAATTTCACACTCTTATCCAGCAATGGTACCATCATTTCCCAAGACCCCACCACTAAACTCCTAGGTATTACTATTGATAACCAACTAAATTTTGACACGCACATAAATAATACTATTAAGACTATTAACAGAAAACTCTGATCCCTATACAGAATCAAACCTTTCCTTACTCTAGAAGCCAGAACCACAATAGCCAGAACTCACTTAATCTCTACCCTATTATACGCTTCCCCCATATTTACCAATCTTTCTAAAAATAACCTCAACAAACTCTCTAAATCATATAACAACATAGCCAGATTTGCGACAAACTCTCCCTATATAACTCATCACTGTCAGAACCTTAAACAACTAGGTTGGCTTGAACTCCCCCACCAACTACAATTTAACCAACTCACTATAGCTCACAGAGCCCTACATCAACCCAATAGCACCCCAGTTCTTTCCACCCTCATAATGCCATATAAGAGCCTGAAGAATCTACGCTCCTCAAACAAATTATTGATCCTCACTACCCTATCAAAAAACTCAGCTGGTGACTCTTTATTTTCTAACTCTGTGGGTAAAATATGGAATCTTTTACCACATGACCTAACTGCTCAGACATCTCTTCATCTGTTTAAAACTAACCTAAGACTTTTCTTCACTAACCACTGGTTATGTTCTTGTACCAATCCTGATTAACTTTCTGACCTCACAGTATCGAATACTATCTTACATTTTTACTAAATACTAACCTTTATTACTAATTGACTTATCATGCTAGTCATGACTACTATTAGCCATGACTAACTTTTAAAACTGTTTTTTTTTTTTTTAAATTTGTTACCTAAAGGATTTAACATTCTGCTAATGTCAGTTTTCTTTATTTGTATCTCGGATTTGATCTGATTTTTTATTATTTTATATGCTTGTATGCATGTATGTATTTGTATCTATGTATGTATTCTCGTATGTTTCTTCATATATCTTATAAGTTTTGTGGAGCTTTTCTCCCCGGGTCTCTACTTAAAATGGATATGTATCCAGTTAGACTAGCCCGGTCAACAAATGTAAAATAAAATAAATAAATAAATAAAACATTTCTGACAGAAAGAAAAATAAACAATATTCATTGTTCTACAGTCAGCATAGCTATTACTTGTAATAGTAAATTGTCGCTTGTGATGTGTAAAGGTTCTGTTACTATAGAGATATTTGCATGCAGAGCATCATCTGCACGGAAATGTGCCAGTCCGCATGGACTGCATTGGTCTACTTATGTCCATTTTATTACACAGATGTTGTTTCAAGGACTTATTATTCCTAAAAGAAAAGGACGGAACATTGCCAATCATTTCCATAAGTCCTGGTACTTCCTGTAATAGATGCCAATTTCTTTTAATGATAGAAGTATATTCATTGACATCATTTGAGTACTGAAGAGCCACTCTAAATTTATTATCAGGATAGGGCCGCATCCATCTTCATTTTGTGTAACATTCGTTAAATATGGTCTACATCTGCTGCTCCTCTGTGTCCATGCCTCATCTATGGCGGTGTCAATCTCCTCCTTCGAATAACCTCTGTATAAGAAATGTAATTTAACTTTTTCAAGTGCCACCTTTGCTTCATCATCCTTTTTGTGTAATCTTAGGACCCTGTAAACTTGTCCCTTAAGCACATTTTTAGGGATGTGCCTCGGATGCATGCTTGTTTTATGTATTAAGGCATTTCTCCTGGTGGGTTTCCTATATATGCTGCTATTAATCTCATTCAACTCAGATTTCCTAACCTTCACATCCAGAAAATTAATCTCAAGTCATTGAATGTTGATAGGTAAATCTTAAGAAATCAGTAGTTGTGTGCATATAGTTCACAAACTTTTCTAATTTATTTTCATTACCCTTTCACAACATAAAGATGTCGTCAACAAACCGGACATACCATAGGATGTTCTCAGAAAAAGCATTAACCTCTGACAACAAAAAGTGCTGTTGCCAAGATACCAGAGCTAGGTTGGTGTAGGTATTCGCACAAGAAGTTCCCATAGCCACACGAACCTTCAGAAGATAAAACTCATTTTCAAACACGAAAACATTGTTTTTCCAGTATGATCTCTAATAAACTACATATGAGTTGAACCTTAATTGATGAAGCAAAGGTGGCACTTGAAAAAGTTAAATTACATTTCTTATATAGAGGTTATTCGAAGGAGGAGATTGACACCACCATAGATGAGGCATGGACACAGAGGGGCAGCAGATGTAGGCCATATTTAACGAATGTTACACAAAATGAAGATGGATGCGGCCCTATCCTGATAATAAATTTAGAGTGGCTCTTCAGTACTCAAGTGATGTCAATGAATATACTTCTATCATTAAAAGAAATTGGCATCTATTACAGGAAGTACCAGGACTTATGGAAAGGATTGGCAATGTTCCGTCCTTTTCTTTTAGGAAATAAGTCCTTGAAACAACATCTCTGTAATAAAGTGGACATAAGTAGACCAATGCAGTCCATGCGGACTGGCACATTTCCGTGCAGACGATGCTCTGCATGCAAATATCTCTATAGTAACAGAACCTTTACACATCCCACGTGACAATTTACTATTACAAGTAATAGCTATGCCAATTGTAGAACAGTGAATATTGTTTATTTTTCTTTCTGTCAGAAATGTTTTGTATTTTATGTAGGCAAAACTAACAGGACAGGATCTTTGAACACGTCAGGGACATAAATAACTGTAAAGAAAATAATGCCTTGGCTAATCATATTAAGCAAACAGATTGTACACATAATTTTAAGTTCGTGGTCATTCAAGTTGTGCACCTTAGTATACAAGGGAATGATATAGAAAATTTTACTAAGAGCATAGAGCAAAATTGGATTCTCTCTCACTGAATGCTGAGAGATATCTTGGTCTTAATGGTTTAACATCTTTAAAACCCTTTTTAAAGTCCCGTCGCCTCAGGCGCTAGGAATTAGTATAATGTGTTTACATAAAAATATATATTTATATACCATATATACGCATATTTTAAGAGATTTTTTTGTATTATTTATGGTTTGAATCTTTACATAATTTTTATAGATATTTTATGTAGATTTTATCTTAACTGTATAGTTTTAATTGCATAAGTGACTTAAACTACACCTGACTTTTATTAAGAATATCAGCTGACTGCAGACATCTGATATATAAACTTGATGGATGGATGCTTAGTTTGTATGAAGAAGTGACAGGAGTAGTCGTGAAAGCTCTTACGTTAATTTTTATTCAATAAACGTTTTGGTTGTGTAAGCCTGGTGCAGTCTTTTCTTTATTTGGCTCTGTTTTCTGCACCTTTCTGCACCCTGAGCTGTTTATTTGTCATTAATTCATACTATTGAATCATCTGGCGTTTGTACAGAAATTGCCAACTTTTCTGGGGTACACCATAAACTAAAATGAATCACATCTTGTACCCTGCCAACAAATTGTATTCCTGGGAGCAAGCTTGAACACAACTTCCCAGATGGCCTTCCTCACGCCAGAGAAACAAGTTCATTTGACAGCCTACTTCAGACTACTTGCCACAAAGACCCAGCTATCTGCAAGAAAAATACTGCAAGCCCTGGTGTTCATGGCCTCCTGCATCTCCTATTTCCATATGCAGGACTGCATATGAGGAAACTACAGTGGTATCTAAAAAGCCTTTGGTGTCAACATTCTCAGGATCTAGAAGCAATGATTATCATACCTTGTCTACAGATAGAGTTCCTTTGGTGGGCAGAGGCCTGCCACCAAAACAAGGGACTGCCATTCACTCTACCCCCTGCCTCCCAAACCCTAACAACAGATGCATCAGACTATGCATGGGGGGGCTCACTTGGCAGGGAAGTGCATTCAGGTTAAATGGAACCCAAGTCAAATGCACCTGCATATCAATCTAAAAGAAATGTTAGCTGTACAGAATGCTCAGACAGCCTTCAAGGACCACATTCTTCCAGGACAATTAATGGTAAAGATGGACTACATCACTGTTATGTGGTACATAAACAAGCAAGGGGGAACCCACTCCTACCCTCCTTGCAGACTATCTATGGCTCTGTGGAACACAGCCATGAGCTACCAAGTGCACCTACAGGCTCAATTCCTGTCAGGAAAGCTAAATGCACTGGCAGATGAACTAAGCAGAAATCTCATGGACCCACACAAGTGGAAACTGGAACCAAAGATATTCAACATGTTGAGAAACAAATGAGGGAGCCCAGAGATGGACCCGTTTGCCTCCTCCCAGAACTACCAATTCGACAAATTCTGCACAAGGACTCCCCCACAAGGAAGATTGGAAAGTGGATGCCCTGTCCTTCACCTGGAAAAACCTATCAGTTTATGCCTTTCCCCCTCTGCCTCTCCTCTCCAAGGTACTACTAAAGATCAAACAAGACAAACAAAGGATGATACTGATTGCACCAGACTGGCCAGGCCAACACTGGTACCCCCTTTTGTGCAGTGTGTCATTGCTGGCACCATGGCACCTGCCTCAGACCCTGCCCCACTGTCCCTGCATGAGGGCCAGATTCTGCACCTTGCATACTCTTAGGGAGCATTTTCGCTGGGAAAATGCTGGCAGCCTGGCTAATTACCTGATCTCTCCGTTACCATCACTCAGTAAGCAAGTGTTGGATGTCATTCTGGAGGCAAGGAGGCCTAGTACTAGAGAATCCTATGCTGAAAAATGGAAACTATTCTGTTCCTGGAACCAAACTCAGGGGATGGGCACAGCAGCACCCAATTTACCTCAGATTCTTCAAAACTTAACTGAGATGCTTCACAAGGGCCTTCCCTTTTCCTCCATCAAAATTCATGCCTCAGTCTTTTCAGCTGATTACAACACAGAACCACCCCTCTTCTTTCATCCACTGCTGAAGCAATTCCTCAGAGGGGCCAAAAACTTAAGACCACCCAAAAGAGCCCCTACTCCTGCCTGGGAACTTTGCTTTGTATTGGAAAACCTCACTCTACCTCCTTTTGAGCCAGCTGCAAATGCAGAGTTGAAATTCCTTTCTTGGAAAACAGCCTTCCTTTTAGCCATCACTTCAGCAAGAAGGGTGTCTGAATTACAGGCCCTCATGGCAGTGGAGCCTTTCATCATCTTTCATGCGGATGGGGTGTCCCTCGGGACCAATCCCTCCTTCATGCCCAAGGTGATATCCAGTGTGGCCCTTAATCAGTCCCTTAATTTGCCAACCTTCTCTTCTAATCCACAGAACAAAGGGAAACGAATACTTTACTCCTTAGATGTGCACAGACATCTTAGATTTTGCTTGGAGAGGACTAAACCTCTCAGGAAATCTGAACAGCTGCTGGTTGCATTTGCTGCAGCGGCAGAGGGGAAGGCCATTTCAAAGCAAACCATTTCTAAATGGATAGGCCATTGCATTAATTTCTGCTATAAGCACCATGGAAAACCTACCCCACAGGGGATAAGACCACATTCAACCAAGGCTGCATCTACCTCTACAGCCTTTCTCAGAGGTGTCCCTACCAGGGACATCCTAGAAGCTGCTACCTGGAGTTCTGTACATACCTTCACCAAGCATTACCATTTGCCAATTTTCTCTACATCCAGAGCTGGCTTTGCCACTGCAGTCTTGCAGGGCCTTATAGCTGGTCCTAATGCTATCTGATTTCCTCCTCCCATCCTTAGCTTTGGGAATCTACCCAAATGTGATGACTGCCACAGAGAAACATGAAGAACATAGTACAGTTGTGTACACTTACCATAAATGTAGATGTTCAAGTATATTCACTGTTGCAGTCCTAGTTACCCTCCCTCCAGTCCCCTGACTTCTGTTTGCTATATCTCTATTCTTGTTTTCTATGCTTAAAGCTTTTTGGTGTATTTTCTTTTTTGTTGGAGGTGTAACCTTGTATATATAATTGCTTCCCATTATGGGGGCACCTTACATATGGGGCAAGAAAAACTGATGTAATGGCGACGGCTGCATGCTTTATACCCTTGACTACCTGACGTCATGGAAGATGAGAGAGCAACTGACACAGGACCCAAGGCTTTGATAATCAGGCCAACTGAGGGCTACTGCAAGCAGATAACCCAAATGTGATGACTGCAACAGTGAATATACTCGAACATCTACATTTATGTTAAGTGTACACAACTGTACTTTTCGTACCCTGACGTTTGGTCTCTCTACAGCCCCCGGAGTGTTCACAAAGTGCATAGCAGTGGTTACAGCGCACTTGAGACTGCAAGGATTCCGGGTGTTTCTGTATTTGGATGATTGGCTCCTTACCACCCCCACCAAGCATCTTCTGGTAACAGCCCTGCAATACACCCTTTCTCTGGCAGAATGTTTGGGGATAACTGTGAAATGGGAGAAATCCAGTCTTACTCTGGTCCAGCAAATAGAATTCATCAGGGCAGTCTTGGACACCTGCTCCTGTATGGTGTCGCTCCCAGCTCACAGACTCCAGAGACTGAGGCTTCAGCTCCAGGTGATAATTCTATCAAAACAAAGTCTCAACACGAGTGGTTCTTCAGGTTCTAGGATCCATGGCAGCTTCCATACCAATAGTGCCTCTTGCAAAGCTGCACATGCAAATTCTTCAATGGCTTCTTCTCTCTCAATGTTTCCCGAACCACCACCCTCTATGTTTTCAGATTCAGGTAACCAACTCTTGCAAACAGGACCTTCTTTGGTGGATGAGGCCAGACACAGAACTTTGGCGCTGCCCATTCCAGTCCCCTCAGCCCAAAGCCATTGTGACCACGGATGCTTCCCTGATAGGGTGGGGGAGCCATTTCCAGGGAAAGACAGTCCAAGGCAGATGGTCCATGTTGGAGGCCAACCTGCATATCAATGTTCTAGAACTGAGAGCAGTGCTGTTAGCATTGCAAGCATTCCAACTGGTTCTTCCTTCTGGAACGATTGCAGTTCAGTCAGACAATATATCAGTAGTCTGGTATATCATCAAGCAAGGAGGAACCAAGTCCTATCCCCTGTGTGGAGAGGCCATGAGAATTTGGCAGTGGACGATAGCTTCCAACCGCTTTCTGGTAGCAACACATATCCCGGGGAACTCCAACTTGATTGCAGATAAGTTGAGCAGATGTATTCTCTTGCCTCACGAGTGGTCTCTCAATCCCGAGGTAGCATTAGAAATCTTCAGCCGTTGGGGCCAGCCTTGCTGTGACCTTTTCGCCTCCCCATCAAACAACAAATGCAGCAGCTATTTTGCCCTATTCCCCCCCAAAGGGGGGGGTCCCCCAGGGACACTGTGATTCACGATTGGCACACGGAATTGCTGTATGCCTATCCCCCCATTCCTGTGATACCCCAGTTCATAAAGAAAGCCATCCAGTTGAAATGCAAATTGATCCTCATAGCCCCCTTTTGGCCTCGACAAGTTTGGTTCCCTTCCTTCGGCCTCATCTGTTATGTCGACCATGGATTCTGGATCCGATTCCAGACCTAATTTCTCACCCTCCAAGAGTTGAGTCATCCAAACCTGTCCAGTCTCAAGCTGACAGCTTGGTTTCTCTACTTCTGTTAGTCGCCAGGCAGGATGATCTCTCCTCACCTGTTTGTGATATTATTCTGGCCTCCCATAAACCATCCACCAGAAGACTATATCAGGACAAATGGAAAATATTCTCTATTTGGTCGAATAAAACAATGCTAGATCCGTATTCAGTCACAGATCACATCAGATAAAGAAGTTATGCCTTAACATAACGTTCCATCTGTGTTATTGATCTTCCTTCATTCATCACATCCCACCCTTCTTCCCCCACCAAAGGCTCCTGGGGGATACTTTGGGTCCACGTGGTGTCTTAGGGCATTTGCGCAGAAATGGCCTCTGCTTTACATGTACAACTTGGGCAAACTCGATCTGAGGTAACTGGGAAAAGTGCATTGTGGGTAGAAATTTAGCTCGAGAGTTTTTGGCTGGCGAGAGCTTGGTATTAGGCAGACTCTGTTCCGAGCCCTCTGAACCGATCCCATCATTGATGATTGGAAGAAGATCAGCAACACAGATGGAACATTATGTTAAGATATAACTTCTTTTTTTTTTAGATTGCTACTTTGAGACGCTGATTAGAGATACAAAAAGTAACCTATGCAAATCCTATTTGTGTAGGACACTGTGCATAAGAACAATATCTTTTACATCCCATTTGTACTGTAGCAATCTTGTTTAGTGCTCTTTCATAACTGTATTTATCAGCTAATGACATAAATGTCACTGCATCAAGCATGTAACTTTTATTGATTGCACCAATACGTTTATGAAGTGTCAGCTGTGTCACTCTCTCAGATATGCTATACTAAAAAAAAAGTAAATGTCAGAATAACTTATGTTTGAGTGTGTGCAATGCAGATTTGATCAAAGGCTAGCTTTTTTGATAACTCAGATTTCACCTTCTTCATTAAACCACACCAACCATAGGTAAACTGCATTACCCACACTCAAACATGAGTTACTGCTTCAGTAAATTCTGCCACTTAAACTGCTTCCTAAAATGTTTTCATCTTCCGTGGTCTTTAAAGAGGTTTCTCCTTGTCTGCACTGGTTGCATAAAAGGATAAAGCCGTGACTACAGTGTAGTTGACCTGAGTTTGATTAGCATCTTAGGTGATTAATAATGGTGCAGGTAGTGAAGGATGAATATGTGCATTCTGGGGGGAACCAGTTGTAATACGTTTCTGCTACCATAGGAGGAAATATGTGACCAGTGGGTGGACTTGTGCCCATCAAGCCACAAGTGATGGCAGTACCATTTAAGTGAGCATGAGGGAGCATACAACATATGACAAGGTCCCAAGAAAGCTGATTTGGGTAGAACTGCGGTGGTTCGAGGTCCCAGAAACATTGGCAGAATTAGTGCAGGCTATGTACAAGTACCCAATGGCTCAAGTATGAACAATGTTCTCTGTCTCACAGAGGATGCCAGGTGGGAGTAGGTGTACATCAGGTTTCAGCTCAGAGCCCACTGCTGTTCGTACTGGTGATGAAGCAAACCAAATGATCCATTAGTCAGGTTATACATTTGCATGTATGTCTTCAAAACAGTAGAGAAATATTTGAATATCAGTATTTTTTTTACAAGGCATAGATGACTGAATGTGTTGTGTACTGCATACCATTTTGGCAAGAAGGCATAAGAACAGTTGAGGAACATTGGTTAAATGAATATGATACAGTTTGGAAAATCAAGTTTATTATTAAGACCAAAAAGGTAGGTTTGTATTGCAAAACTGTGTAGAAAATAGAAGAGCTATAATGGATGCTGAAAGAGAAGAGAAAATCAAAGGATACAGTTATTGACTAAAGTTATGGTGTATTTTATTTATTTATTTCAATCTGATACTCTTAATTGGATTGGCTGCCAGATCCTTTTCAGCCATGACCCTGGCCCTAGGGGCAACAGTTGCACACTGTATAAGCAGTGTGGTTTGTTTTAAAGCGGGTCTTGTATTATGTTGCACGTTGTGTACTTAGCTACTTGTTTGTACTTAAGAATTGCCGGGTTTTTGTTTTGTATGGATGGTGAGTTATGTTTCCTTTAGTTGTGCAGTTGCATTACTCGTAAAATTGTACTAGGACTATTTTTATTGTAAGCGGTCTTCTTTAAGTTATGCTGAAATGTACTCTTGGAAAAGGCTTAGTTTGTTATTTGCATTGTTTAGCTTCATTTACATGTGCCTTTATATGCGTAAGTAGTAAATATCATTGGAATGTTTGGCATGTCCTGTTTTACTCGTATAACGAATGACAGCAGAAGGGCAAGACATACAGCCAGAGTTCCTTATTACTTTTAAATAATAAATTTCATTCTGACTGATCTACACACTTTGAATTTTTCTTCACTACCCTTACAGTCTTCTTGACTCGAGTAGTAGTGGTTTATTGAATCTATGTAGTTCTGTTAAAGTAGATAGTCACCAAGTGATTAGTTATAATTATTCTTGTATGTACACAATTCCCTTTCTGAAGTAAACCTTTCATAGTATAAGTTGAGACTCGCTATCAGGACCTGAACTTGTTTGGGTTATATCACTATTGTTTTGATTAAGTGCTTTATTCGGTCTTTGTAGGAAACCTGCTGTTGGTACATATAGTGAGAATATGAGCAATTCGAATTCACAGGCTGACAGCACCTTTCCGCAGTCTACAATCCACCCACATTCAGATGGAGAGTGGTCTCCCAGCCAGAGGTATGCATTTTTTTTCTTTCTTATTACAGAACAGCTCTTTCTGGTAGTCCAGGAACACACAGCTAGAAAGCAATAAACATCCATATGTTGATTTCTTTTTTGTTGTCTAAACAAAGTATATGCTGAAAAACTCTTTAAGCTGTTGTGCGCATTTTAAAGTTGAACTGAACCTAGAAATAGGTCTTCTTAGATGTTGTGGTCCAGGAGATTGTGCAAGGAAAAATACTAATGACATGTTGGTTGTAGCTGGATGCATGGCCTCAAGTGTGAACAGCACTAAATTCACTAGTTTCTGCAGATATCCTTTTCCTGTCCTTCCACAAAGCTTTCTGGTAACTTTTCTGTAGACTCCTTCAAACAGCCTGAAGTCTTTTTTTTTTTTTTGTGTAAGTACTGACTTCAGAACAGCATGCAGTACTCAAGATGTGGTCATACCCTTGGCCTTGCAGAGCAGAAGCATTACTGCTGCTGTTCTGGCATATGTCCATCTGAGAATACATCCAAGCATTATGTTTGCTATTCCTATTGATTCCTGTTGTCCTGTCATTCTACTCACAGAGCTCCAATTGAAGAGAGATTAGCACTCCCATATCCTTTGGCTCTTCTATTTCCATCAATTCTACTCCTGAAGATTCCCAAGATTCTTCTGGAGATGTATCCCCTTTGCCTGGAGGAATCTTCGAGTGATACTTTACAATACAGTCACTGCTGTACTCAGCATTTGTCTGGACTGAGTCTGACCTATCATTTTCTGCCCACTTGTTTAGCATCCCCAAATCCCTCCCTAGATTCTACCTTCCCATCCTCCACTGCTGCACCAGTCTTTGTTTTAACATCATGAAAAAGGTATTTCATGACAGGAGTGCTTGAGCTAGAGAGTATGCTGTGGGGCAGCAGGTAATGGTTCTCATTCCAGTCAGACACAACAAACTGCAAGCAGCTTGGGAGGGACCCTATAAGGTGGTAAGAAAAGTAAGTGATGTTAACTACATGGTGGAACTGCTAGGCAGATGGCAGGGGCGCAAATTGTACCATGTTAGCATGATGAAACCTTACCCTTAGCCCTTGTCCTGAGCATTTGCAGTGGATTGCAGGAGGAGTCTGAGGGAGATCTGGGGACTGATCTCCTCATTGAGGCTCGGGCTGACACCTCAGTGGAAGGGCTAGCAATGTCCCAGCAGCTATCTCCTACCCAGGTTTGAAAAATCCGAGCAGTGTTGCAGGAATTTGGGGACATGTTCACTGGGAAACCAGGGTGCACCCACCTGATGCAGCACCAGGTGGATACAGGACCCTAAAGGCCTATTAGGCAGGCCCCTTATAGGGTGCCTGAGAGAGTCAGACAGACCCTGAGGGAGGAGGTACAGGATATGTTTGAACTAGGGGTGATCCAAGAGCCCAGCATTCCCTGGGCCTTCCGAGTGGTGCTGGTGCCAAAGAAGGATGGCAGCACCAGATTCTGTGTGGACTACAGGAAATTAAATAGTCGCAAAGAGTCTGATGCTTACCCCATGCCTAGGAGAGATGGGGCCCTAGAGCAGCTGGGTGGGGCTAACTATCTTACAACCATTGATCTTACCAAGGGGTACTGGCAGGTGTGCCCTTGACTCCCAGTGCTAGGGAGAAGTCAGTCTTTGTGACTCCTTTTGGCTTGTATGAGTTCACAAAGATGCCCTTTGGGGTGCAGAATGCCCCAGCAACTTTCCAGAGGCTGGTAGAGCGTATCTTAGCAGGAGCAGAAGGGTTTGCCCTTGCTTACTTAGATGATATTGCCATCTACAGCCATTCCTGGCCATAGCACCTTCAGCAAGGGAGGTGCTGGGCACACTACAGAGGGCAGGGTTGACCATTAAGCCGAGGAAATGCCAGGTGGGTATGGTGGAGGTCTCGTACCTAGGACATAGAGTGGGGAGTGGTAAGATAAGAAAAGCCAGCAAGATAGTTTCACCGTTTATTGTGAGGCGAAAAAAACGGACAAGAATGTCCTGCTTCAAATAATGCTAGTTTAGGCACCAGCTTTCATCAGTGGTAAAAAATTCAAATCCAAGAAACAGCGTCAATAAATATAAATACTATTGTGAACCATAGAAAAACAGACATTCTGATCAGGGCTCTAAAACACCTGCATAATAGAAAATAATTGTTGATAATGTATATTTTAGGTATCAAAATATGATTTATAAATGGTCATTGAGACCAGGAGGAAATGGAGCCCCAAAGATGTGTAATCAGTATCTTTTTCTTGTGGGCTTGGATACCTTACCCAACCTGTTTGATTTTGCCTGTTACGTAATTTTGTCTAATATAAAAAACATAACCCTAGCACTGAGATGTTTAACTGTATGTAAAATATATACATTTAGATGTTTTGTGATTCTACGAATATCACTGCGATGTTCCCCAATTCTTTATAAGTAATGAATGATGTGTTTTTGCATCAGCTAGTTGAACAATTGCCAAAAACTCTAATGTCATATACTTTACTTGTATTAGAACTTGCCCATGATGGTAAGTTGTTTATATTTAGCTGCACCACTTTCTCTATGCTTAGTGGAAAACAAAGTACTAGCGTTTTGCCGTCTAAATGCAGGATGCCCTCAGAAAAATCATTAAAAATAAGAGAATGTTCCATGTTGTGTTGACCTAACTACTAATTTGATGATTTTGCCTAGGGTAGTAATTAGTCTAATATTTTGGCTGTTAAGATTTTCACTCTTATCCCTATATTCCAACAGTGTGTTTCTTTCCTGCTTGTCTGACCAAATCCTAGCAGATTCAATGTCAGAAAATAAATAACCCCCTGTCAAAAAATTGGATTTTAGACCAGGATACCACACACAAATTATTCAGGATAGTCAGCTAGAGCCCCACTGGATAATGTGCACTTTGGAAAAATCTCTCTATACTCTCATTCCATTGGGCGGCGGGCTTCAAGCTGTAGAATATTGGCTGGCTGGTTAAACTTATCTTCCCCCAGGTTTCTAACAGAACATGTCTTGACCAAAAATGTTTCTATTTCAGGATTGATTGCTATTGGCAACTTCAAAGTATGACCATGGGGGCTTCTTTGCCCCATTTATCTACGACTGTTTTATGGCCGCCTACTGAAGAAGCATATATCTTACAATCCCTACAGCATATATATTGTAGAAAGATGGATATGGAGGATTAGATGATTATATGATGGTGTGGTGGTGTGGTTTTGGATATCTTCAAGAATTTTTGAATTTTCTCAATAATAACATTTGGGGATTAAACATCCGTCCCATCAGTCAATCAAATTGGGGAACATCGCAGTGATATTCGTAATCTACAAAACATCTACTATATTTGAGTGGTAAGATAAGGCCAGAACATGTCAAAGTGGAAGCTATTTAGGCATGACCTGCACCTGTTACCAAAAGGCAGGTGAGGGCATTTTTAGGGACAGCAGGGTACTACAGAAAGTTTGTCTCCAGTTATAGTGCTATAACTGCTTCCCTCTTAGACCTGACAAGGAAGAACAGGTCAGATAATGGTAGTGTGGACACCAGCATGTGAGCAGGCATTCCAGAAGCTTAAAGAAGCTTTGGGAGGGGACCCCCTGTGTTAGCCAATCCAGATTACAGCAAAGAGTTTATTGTGCAGGTGGATACTTCAAACCATGGGGTGGGGGCTGTGCTTAGCCAGATTTCTTCAGAGGGGGAAGAGCACCCAGTGATTTATCTCAGTCAAAGGCTCCAACCCAGGGAGGAATGCTATGCAGCTGTAGAGAAGGAATGTCTAGCCATAGTGTGGTCACTGCAGAAACTTCAGCCTTATCTGTATGGAAGGACATTCAAGGAAAGATTAGACTAAGTGTTTTTCTGTTATGTCAGAACTCTACTACTGAATTATGTTTCTGTGTGATCTCTGAACTCTTGAATAGCACTGTGGTGTAGTAGTATTGTCTTGTATTTACTATTAAATATTTTAAACCCTTTTCAACTGTGGTTGGTTTATGTAGAGATAAGTTAAGCTCTACAGTACATTGAATATTTATAGAATGTATTGTACAAAGCCATTCTAATAAGCCTTAAGACTGTTTAGTCACACTTACCAATTGGATAATAATATTGTACAGTAATAATTGGACACTCTTTTAAGGGCCTTTGGGTAGCTGATCATTATTAGCTGGTGTTGGCAATAATTACTGCCATATAGACTGGGTATAGGGGCACAGCTGGAGAATCTGTGTCAGCCTTTTCTAGGAGTGTCTGTGAAGTTGTAGAAGTACTTACACTCAAAGTGTGTGTGTATGTCAGCTACTTGGGCAGGGACACAAAGCACTGGTTGAACAGAGAGGGTACTGGATGTTAGCTTTTCCCAAGATTCTTCTGGAGATGTATCCCCTCTGCCTGGGGGAATCTTCGAGTGGTAGATGGTCACCCTCATGGCAGAGAAGGTCGGCAGATCTAAGACTTTAGAGGTCCATTCACCACTTCTGAAGGATTGCCCAACTGCTGCACTCTGGAGGCAATCAGGGATGCTTATCTCTGCACCCAGAAGCCTGTACATCCATCATCACAGATGGCTGTGTGCATTCAGTCATCACCAGAGCCTATCCTATCCCTTTTCTTTACCCACCTCAACAACAAAGAAACTCCCCAAGTTCCACCCCACCAAAGGAGAGCTTTGGCATTGGAAGTGGAAAAGTTGTTATCAAAGAGTTATCCAAAAGGTCTCACCAGATCAACAAGGGTTTGAAACTTATTCCAAGTTCTTTTTAGTGCCAGTCCTGGACCTAAGCTATCAGAATCGATTTGTCAAACACTTGACGTTCGGAATGGTCATGGTACAGTCCATTCTCACGCTACTAAGGAAGGATGACTGGATGTGACTAATAGACCTGCAGGATGTGTACTGTCATATCAAAATGAACAGACTATCCAGAAGGTTTCCAGGTTAATGGCTGGGAGCCAGTCATTTCCAAATCAGGACCCTGTCCTTTGGTCTCACCACAGCCCCCCTGATGTTCAAACGCATGACACTGGCGGCAGCTCATCTCAGATGGCAAGGGGTCACCCATCAGAATGACTGGCTTCTCACTGCTCCCACCAAGCATCTCCTAATTCACATCAGGGCTTTCCTCCTTAAACGTTGCTCCAAACTAGGCATTACAGTAAATTACAACAAGTCGCAACCATCCCTGACACAAGTCCTAGAGTTCATAGGCACACACTTGGACAGTACTTCCAAGATAGCAAAGCTACCACAAGCCAGATTATCTGTGCTGGAGAACCAAGCCTTACAACTGCTTTAATTTCAAAACCTCTGGCCAGGTTGGTGCTACAGCTTCTAGGTTTGATGGCAGCAACTATCAGTTTTGTCCCCCTGTATGAGAGTTTTGCAATGGATGTTGGCAGTCCAGTGGTCAATCAGATGCCAAACCATGAATAGTTAGATGTGATATCCAGTTGTTTTCATATGGGTAAGAAACACTCTTCTCTGTTATTTCTTCAATTATGTAAAGCCTTCCTCGAGGGTACTTTTCTTCTCTGACCCCTGTCAAAGGTTAATAACCACAAAAGTATCAGCCAAGAGTAAAACAAATAAGGAAAGCATACTTGGCTAAAAGCCAGCCACATAACAGGCAGTGTAGAGTAATGTATAACATATAAAATATAAAATAATTCATTGGCAAACAGATAATAGTTAATGCTTTTGTCCCTAGATACAAGACTTCATCAGAACTAAAAAAAAACAAATAAGCATTTCTCTCTTACATCATTTGGTAAGAAAACAGTCCAATCAGGGCATGAAAATAGATAATTCACTTTAGCTGTACACCAGTCAGAAGCCAATAAACCATAGAAGGAATGAGAGGTGAATTTAAAAAAGAAAAAAAAAGCTCCCTCCCTGTCAAAGATCCCACCCTTCCATGGGAATCTTACTGTTCTGTTGCAAGAGCGAACTCTGATCTCCATTCAAACTGGCAGCCAAAGTTAACCTAAAGTTGACATAATGGAAAACCATCTTTCTGGTGGCTATTACGTCAGCCAGAGGAGTATTTGAACTTCAGCCTTTGTGTTATCAGCCTCCATATATCATTTTTCATAAAGACAGGGTTTCTTTGTGTACCAATCCCTCCTTTCTACCTAAGGTGGCTAAAGAGGCAGCACTATATCAATCTATTCATTTACCAGTTTTCTTCCCTAGTTTCACTAATAAAGGGGAATATGTGCTTCATTTATTGATTGTATATGGACAGTTAAGATTTTACCTCCACAGAACAAAACCTTTTAGAAAGTCAGACCAATTATTTGTCTCCTTTTCCAAAGCAAAATTGGGTAAAGCTGTGTCAAAAGTTACATTGATGTGATGGTTAGCCTACTGCATTCCTCATGTTTATCAGAGCTTGAATTTACCAAAATACCCCCAAAAGCACATTCAACAAGATCGGTTTCCACTTCTGCCTTTTTGTCTAGAACATCAGTTGACAATATTTGTGCTGCTGCCATCAGAATTGATGGTCCGGTGATCATATTGTTGCTCACTACAAACTTGATGTTTTTTTTTTTTCCAGGAGTAGAAAAACCTTTGGTTCCACCATACTTTGAAATATCCTTCCATGTGGACCACCTTGGTATTCAAATAGCTGGGAACTCTGTCTGTTGTTAGAGGAATGGACAGAAGAGACGTCCGATACAAAAGTTATGTACTCACCATAATGATGCATCTTTGTTGTCTCTTTCCATCCTTCCTCAACTTGTCTCCTTCCTTTTCCCCTTCCATTTCATGGAAGATCTTCAGTTAGACTTCTGGTATATCCTTTACAACACTTGGAATTTCAGAGTAGACTGCCTAATTTCCTTTTTCTTTCACTGTATCATATAACTCTGCTGTAGGAAAACTCAATCTGAGGATCGGTTGGTGTTTACAGAGGATAATGGAAAGGGGAGGTCCCTGAGCTACGAATCCTAAATCTGGAAAACCGACAGTCAGATCTGAAACCATTGGTTGAGGAAGGGTGGAAGTAGACAATACAGGTGGCATCTTTATGATGAGTACATAACTTTTGTTTTTGCATAAGAATCCAAGAAAACCAGTGGCCACTCCTTGAGATCTTAGTTTTGTGTTAGAGAAGGTAACAGTTGCTCCATTTAAAACAGATATCTTGGCTGACTTGAGGATCTTAACATGGAAAACAGTTTTAGTGATTGCTGTGATCTCTGCAAGGACTTCTGAGTTGCAAGCTCTTATGGTTAGTTAATCCTATCTCATTTTCTAGAAATAATCATCCATTTGTCTAAAGTGGTATTCGAGTTTATTTTAAGCCAAACTATCCATCTCCCCATTTTCTTTCCTGAACCTAGAAATGAGGGAGAAAGGATGCTCCATACCTTGAATGTCTACAGACAACTCAAGTTCTATATTGACAGAACTAAATCTTTTTCATATCTTCAGATCCAATTGTTCATTTCTTGTAAACGAAGAAGGACTAGCCTGTGTCAAAGAAGACTATTTCTACCAAATGGTTGTCTAAGGCTGTTATCTTATGCTATACTCATAACAACAAAATTGTTGCAGGCAATATCAAGGCCCACACTCCCAGGACCTTGGCTTCATTTATGGCTTTTTGGAAAGGGTTGGATTCTAGAAGCAATAACCTGGACCTCCCTGCATACTTTCACAAAGCACTATAAGCTTGATTTCTTCTCGAGGTCTAAATCAGGTTTTGCAAGGATCATTCTCCAGGGACTGCTGGACTGTTCTGCTTTCACCTCCAAAATGTCGTAAGCTAGGATAGTCCTCCCATGTAGCTAAGGCTTTTGCAGAAGAGATCACTATGATTAAGATAGTACAACTGTGTAACTAAAGTAACTTTAACAGTAGATGCTTCTTCCCTCCATCCCCCTTGATTTTTTGTGCGATGTTATTAGTGTTTCACTGTTGCAGTCATTACATTTGGGTAATCTGCTGGCAGGTTGCCCTCAGTCGGCCTGATTAACAAAGTCTTGGGTCCTGCGTTGGTTGCTGTCCCTTCTTCCATGACGTCAGGTTGTCAGGGGTATAAAACATGCAGCCGACGCCATTACATCAGTCTTTCTTGCCGCGCGGTGCCCGAAGCAGAAGCAGTTTGCAAGTGCCGGTTGGCCGACTCCTGAAATTTTCGTTTTCGAGTTTCAGAACTGAAGTCTTCAACTAAAAAGCTAAGTACCCCATTGGGGAAAGTTTTTCTTGATCCTTACCGATGTCAGTAAAAGTTAATAATTGTATTACTTGTGGGAAGTAAATACCTCATAAGGATTTCTATTTGTACTGTATTCCTTGCCTAGGCCCTGACCACGACATACCTTGTTGTCGGTTTTGTGCTTTATTTAATCAGCGCACTATCCGTCATCGGTACATTTTTGCCTCTAAATATTTTAGTTCACGGTTTAATTATCCAGAAATGACGTCGGTTAGCAATCCGACTACCGGAATACCGAAAAAAAAAACGCAAAGAAAAAGACAGAGACAGGCCAGGTCCAAAACTGCCGACGACGTTTCTCCTAAGCCAGTCGCCAGTTCGCCGGTACTCAGTGAGGCACTTTTTCAGCCCTGATACCAGCTACTTCTAATTCGCAGGCCTCTACTGAGACCCATTTGGAGTCCAGTATGCTGCGAGATGCTTCAATTATGGAACCCGCAGATGTCTCTACCTTGGATGGGTCCGGAGCCGCTGTGCAGGCACCGGCTTTTGAGGGTGTATTCAGGCCCATAGATTTGTATATTAAACTGACACTATCTTCAGTATTAAGGCCAAAATATCGATCTCTGTAAAAAAATGACCCTCAGGCCACATGTGCAGGCCCCTATGCCTAAAAAACAAATGATCAAAATGGCTGAAGATTTAATTACTCAAATCAGGAATAGTCAAACCCCCTTCTAAGAGGCCTAGGGCTGAAATTGACTATGAATCTTCTGAACAGGACTCTGTTTCTTCTGACTCTTCTAATGAACAGGATTTATCCATACCTACTTATGAGGACTCTGATGCAGAGGATTCAATTTCTTTTGCTTCTCCCCCTGAGGATTTTTCTTTTGGGGAAACTTTACATACCTTAAGGGAACATTTCCACTGGGAAAGTCAGGATTTTTATGAATCCAAAAAGAGGCTTAGGGATTTTCTTCTTCTTCCTCAGCATAGGCCTTTGGCTATACCTCCTGTACTAGACATTGTTGATGATGTGTTTTCAGAATCCAGTATGGCCCCTGATTCTCTGCCTCCGGCCCCTTGTAAGCGAGACAGATACTACAGGGTTCCTGACTCCCACAAATTCCTTTTCAAAAATCCTGTTGTGGATCCTGAAACCATTTCTCAGGGGCCAAAGGGCATTAAGGCTTCTACTGCTAAAAATCCTACCCCTTCTGATTGAGATTCCAGGGTGCTGGATAGATGGGGTAAAAGGGTTTATACTTCTGCATCCTTGACAATCGGGGCTTTAAACTGTCAATTCCATATGCTAAAATGTCAGCAGCATATCATGGGACTGCTTAAACAGAAAATGATGTTGATTTCTGACTGTGTGGAAAATAAAGATTTACAGGATTTATTGCATTCAGCTGAACAAGTTGGAAAACATACTTTGCAATGTGGTTTTGATTCTTTGGAGGCCTCTTGCAGATCTCCTGTAACTGGATCTGTGCTTAGAAGGCAAGCTTGGCTCAAGGAGCACTCTCTGCCTGATCATGTTAAAGCAAAATTGTTGGATGCTCCTTTGCAGCAGGACCGTCTGTTTGGCAATAAGGCTGCAGAAGTTCTAAAAAAGATGGAAGATGAAGCTAAATCTATGCAAACTGTGAAAGATTTCTTACAAGTACAACCTCCAAGATTTAGTAGGCACTGGCCTACTAAGAACTGGTCCTTTCCAGTTCCTTCCAGAGTCACTCAAGCCAAACCCAGACATTCCAAAAACACCAGGTTTCAGTCCCAAGGGACTTTCAGAACTAAGCAATGGGGTGCCTCCTCTTCCAAATCGGGAAACAACAAGACACCTCCCTATGGTAAGTAGTCTCAATGACTTTCCTTTAGAATTACCAATCACTTAACTTTTAGCCGTCCCTTTGGGGGGAAAACTGGCACTTCATGCAAAAAACTGGCAACTAATAACCCAGGACAAATGGGATTTAAATATAATGTCCCAGGGATACAGATTTCATTTCCCCACGTTGCCAACTCCAAGCAGATGGCCAGACCTGCCCCCAAATCAGTGGGCGGAGGCTCAGAAACAAATATTGTCCCTCTTAAACATGGGGGGCTATTCAACTAGTACCAGAAGAGGAAAAGGGACAAGGTTTCTATTCCAGACTTTTCTTGGTGCCCAGAAAAGAGAAATCATGGCATCCAATTCTGGACCTGTCTACTCTAAACACCTTTCTGGACATTACAAAATTCAAGATGCTGACTCTTCACCATTTACTTCCTATGCTAGGCAAAGATGCCTGGTTGGCAACTCTAGATCTAAAAGAGGCTTACCTGCATATCCCAATCAGGGAATCTTGCAGAAGATACCTCCGCTTCAAAGCAGGCTACTTGCATTCTCAGTTCTCTGCACTGCCCTTTGGCTTATCTACTGCACCCCGGGTCTTTACAAAGTGCCAGTAATTGCATTTTGCAGGCAAAGAAATATTCAAATATATCCATACCTGGACGATTGTCTAATTTAGGTCATTCTTATAAAACATCTGGCATTTGTAAAAAGGGTTCTAACTTGTCTAGGGTACACCATAAACGAAAATAAATCACAACTAGTACCCTCTCAAAAAAATTACATTCCTGGGTGCAAGCTTGAATACAACTACCCAGATGGCTTACCTTACGCCAGAAAAGCAAATTCAGTTGGTGATTTACTTCAAATAGATGGCCACAAAAACCCTGCTATCTGCAAGACAGACACTGCAAGCTTGGGGTTCATGGCCTCTTGCATTCTTCTAATTCCATATGCAAGACTGCATATGAGGAAACTTCAGTGGTACTTAAAAAGTTTATGGAGTCAACTTTGTCACAGCCTGGAAACAATGATTCCTGTCATACCTTGCCTGCAACTAGAGTTCCTATGGTGGGCAGAGGCCTGCCACCAAAACAAGGGACTGCCATTCACAACTCCCCCTGCCGCCCAAACCCTAACTACAGATGCATCAGACTGTGCATGGGGGGCTCATCTGGCAGAGAAGTGCATTCAGGGCAAATGGAGCCTAATTCAAATGCACCTTCATATCAATCAAAAAGAAATGGTAGCTGTACAGAATGCACTGACAGCCTTCAAGGACTACCTTCATCCAGGGCAACAAATGGTAAAGATGGACAGCACCACAGTTATGTGGTACATAAACAAGCAGGGGGTACACATTTGTACCCCCTCTGCAGACAAGCCATGGCATTGTGGAACAGAAACAGAAATTTCATGGACCCACACGAATGGAAACTGGAACCACGGATTTTTAACATGTTGACACGCAAATGGGGGACCCCAGACATAGATCTCTTTGCCTCACCCCAGAACTACCAGTTAGACAAATTTTGCACAACAACTCCTCATAAAAAAGCCTGGAAAGTGGATGCGCTGTCCTTCAGCTGGGAAAACCTATCAGTCTATGCCTTTCCCCCTCTGCCATTGCGCTCCAAAGTTCTACTAAAAGTTAGACAGGACAAACCAAAAATTATTTTACTTGCTCCAGACTGGCCTCGCCAACACTGGTACCCACTCCTACACAGTCTGTCACAAACCTCTCCATGGCACCTGCCTCTGACTCCTTCCTTGCTGTCTCAGCAGAACACCCAAATTCTGCACCCTCAGCTCCAAACATTGAATCTTGCAGGTTGGCTAATCACTTAAATCTCCCCTTAGCATCCCTCAGCAAACCTGTGATTGATGTCATTTTAGAGGCGAGAAGACCTAGTACTAGAAACTCTTATGCTGACAAATGGAAAAGATTCTGTGACAGGAATCAATCTCAAGGGATGAGCACAGCAGTGCCCAATTTACCTCAGATTTTGCAATACTTAACTGAGATGCTTCACAAGGGCCTGTCTTTTTCTTCCATAAAAATCCATGCCTCAGACATTTCAGCTCACTACAACACAGAACCCCCTTTCTTCTCCTCTATTCAAGCAGTATCTCAGAGGGGCCAAAAACCTAAGGCCACCCAGGAAAGCTACAACCCCTGCCTGGGACCTTAACTTTGTATTGGAGAAACCCACGCTACCTCCTTTCGAGCCAGCTGCTACTGCAAACTTTATTTCCAGGAAAACAGCCTTCCTTTTAGCAATCACTTCAGCTAGAAGGATTTCTGAATTACAGGCCCTTATGGCAGTGGAGCCTTTCATCATCTTTCATGCGGACAGGGTGTCACTCAGGACCAACTCATCCTTCATGTCCAAGGTGGTATCCAATGTGGCTCTTAATCAGTCCATTCATTTGCCAACTTTCTTTCCCAATCCTCAGAACAAAGGGGAGCGCATTTCATTGGATGTACACAGACAACTTAGATTTTACTTGGACAGGACTAAAACTGGAAGAAAATCTGAACATCTCCTGGTAGCATTTGCTGCAGGGGCAGAGGGAAAGGCTATTTCAAAGCAAACCATTTCCAAATGGATAAGCCATTGTATTCATGTCTGCTATAAGCACCATGGAAAACCTATCCCCCAGGGGATCAGATCCTATTCCACCAGGGCTGCATCTACTTCTATAGCCTTTCTCAGAGATGTTCCTACCAGGGATATTCTAGAAGCTGCTACCTGGAGTTCAGTTCATACTTTCACCAAGCACTATCATTTACCTATTTTCTCTAAATCCAGAGCAGACTTTGCCACTGATGTTTTGCAGGGCTTTATAGCTTGTGCTAATGCTGTATAAATCCATCCTCCCAACCTTAGCTTTGAGAATCTACCCAAATGTAATAACTGCAACAGTGAAACATGAAGAACATAGTACAGTTGTGTACACTTACCATAAATGTAGATGTTTGAGTGTATTCACTGTTGCAGTCCTGGTTACCCTCTCTCCAGCCCCCTGTTTTTTCTCTTACTATGCCTCTCCTTTATTTTACTACACCTAAAAGCCCTTTTGGTGTATTTGCTTTTGTTTGGAGGTATATATTTTTGTGTTTTTAAATTATTTATATATATTTTGCTCCCCATTTGGGGGGCACCTGACATCTGGGGCAAGAAAAACTGATGTAATGGCGTCGACTGCATGTTTCATACCCGTGATGACCTGACGTCATGGAAGAAGGGACAGCGACCGACACAGGACCCAAGACTTTGTTAATCAGGCCGACTGAGGGCAACCTGCCAGCAGATTACCCAAATGTAATGACTGCAACAGTGAATACACTTGAACATCTACATTTATGGTAAGTGTACACAACTGTACTTTTTTTATGCCATAGTGTGGACATTTATTTTTTGCTGTTCCTAGTATTGTCCTTTAGGTCTCAGCCTCCCTCACTCTGTTGGCATGAAAGCTTTGAAGGGCTTTGCACTCAAGCCTGTCTTTTAGTCAACTCAGTTTGAGCTGACTGGGTTGGTGCGTGAAAGGTTCCGTGAGCCTTTGGAAGCTGGCTGGGTGATATCTGTGGCAGGTTGTAACCCATATAGCTTTGACTACTGTAGCAGTGATTTACTCTAACATCTGTTATGGTAAGTTTACTTATTCGGCTGTACTATCCTGTTGATGAAAAGCAGTGCTTACAGAATGTGCTTCTTTCAGTTTGCTCACTACATATTCCACATAGAGCTGAAACTTTCCAAGGTTGAAGGTATTGGAAGTGTGACCATTATTAATCTTGACTGAACAGTTAAACGTTAAAGCCATTTTATGCAGATATTCTTTGTATTCATGAAGATCAAAACTGTTTCTTTAAATTAAAGGCTGATCAGTGATTTAATTCTTTTTGTGTTTGAATTTGTTGCTATATCTAGTCTACCTGTAGAATGCAAAAGCCTAGCAGTTCACCTTCCTGTTCCTGCAGAAGGAGGCCTGTCTATATCCTGTCCACAGCAATCTTCTCATGGCCCTTCTTCAGACAGGTAGAGGCAGATTTGGAACTACCATCTTGGGTGTGGTTGTATCTCCTTAACATATTTTATTAACAACATACTAATGTAGTTTAAATGTAGTAAACTGTTCATTAATCCACTACCTTTTCCGTAAACATGGATGTAGCTAGGCATACACCATATAAGCTGTTGTGTATGGGAGTGAGGTGATCATTTTTTGATGTCCAGTGATATGCAGAGGTTTAGAAACCTCAGATTTAGTTGCAGTTGCCTCCATATGTAAGCATCCCAATTCTACATTCAGTGTACAGCTTGTACGACACTGTGAGGTGTGTCCTTCTGCAGTGCACCAACTTACCATCTAGTTTTGAAGCCAGAGCCCTCCTCTCACAATGGCCTTTCCAGCTTTCTGAGCCACTAATCTAACTCTGGTCATCTTGGGGTGCAATGTAGGGTGTAAAGCTTGTAAACTTGTTGCTTGTTTCAGGGTATTAGCTATGACACACCCTTACCCCTCTAGATAACAGGTAGTTTTAGAAAAACATAAAAATGTGATTGTTTGTGTAGAGTTTCTAGAAATTAAACTTAAATACGGCAGTTACCTTAACTCAGAAACTGGAACAACACAGAACCCATTATGTATTTTCATAAAACAATATTTTTTCCAGGAGTGTTGCTGAGTTCAAGTTTTTAAACAAAGCAGTCAGCACTGACTGGTTTGAAGTGCCTATGTAGTTGCTTTCCATTCTGCAAAATGGATCACTTCTCTTACATATATGTGTTTTACTCTGTGCATTCCTTTTGAATGCCATAAGCACAAAATTCTCTGTTCTCTTTTCTCTGAAAATGTTCAGTATTCTAGTTTTGGGCTTTAGCATACTTCAGTCACTTCAGTTAATGGCATGTCACTT